>NC_051434.1:16757351-16781234 GCF_001649575.2 Kryptolebias marmoratus
TCGACTCCTGGATCACCTGAACGCCTCCTCCTTTTTCCTCCTCACCGCTGGACACCTTCTGGATCTGTAAGACCAAAGAACAAACAATTAAGTCGTTCATGCAGTGCTCAGCTGATTGCAGGATTGGTACCCGAGACTCACCCTGTCCTCTTTCCTTCCAGATCCAACCACGGCATGCGCACTGTACATAGACTCCACCTTGTAAATAAAAACACTTACCTTCAGCTGTTGTCTCCATGTCTGGTTTTGGTCTCGCTCACTGGACACTTTACCCTGCGTCCTTGTCACACGCAGACAAAAGCGTTATTGTTTGCCTTCACCTTTCGGAGGCGAGCAATGGTTAAAACCAATGGTATGGAATCTTTACGCTTTCACGCCAGCAGTGAACTCATTTAAACAGATAAAGAAAAAAACACACAAGACAGAATAAAGCAGCTGAAAATGTGCAGCACTGTGCAAAAGTTTCAAACAGGTGTAGAAAAAAGAAATTGTTGCTGAAAAGTGCTACAGAAATAAATTTTGACTTGACTTGACTTTTCAGATAGTCCTGCAGAAGAAACCAGAGAATGAAAACCAGATAAAGCAGAGTCTGACAGATCTCCTCAAGACTTTGGAACCAGATTTTCTGGTCTCCTCCACCATCTGCGTCTCCAAATCCAACAAATCAGTCAAGCAGTACGGCGTCTCGATGTCCACCACCGGCCCCAACGCAGGCAGAGTTGTCATCGCTGCTTCCTGCCTGAGTGGTTACTGGGATGAGTACGTCGCTGGCGCAGTGATGACCTACTATCCTGAGAAGAAGAAGGATTACTTTGATGGAACCATCAAAGTTCCAGCAGGCGTCTCTTGCAGGGCTTACAACATCAAGGGTGGGGGTGAAATGAAACCCTGCACATCATGTGGGAATCTGTTCGGCTTGCATCCAAATAGCGATAAAGAGTGGCCTTATGGCAACTGTGCTGAAGCGGAGAGTCTGAGCAACTTGCTTAAAAATGATCTAGAAGTTAAAAATCAGGCTAAACCACGCTCTGACTCGTGTACTCCAGAGAACAGAGAGAAAGCCAGACGTAGTGTTCTCCAAGAGCTCAGAAACACACTGAAAACAATTCAGTTTAACACTTGGAAGGGGGAATACTACAAACCACAAATGCAGTAGCTTTAGTTAAAAGGAGGCAGGTATTTTGCCGCAATGATATTTCTAATCACAAGTTAGTTAAATGATCTAATTCTTCACTAACTGCATTTTCCCCACAGTTGAACCATAAACGTCCAGTTCACCCTGATCAGAGAGAATCGACCAAATTCTCGATCTAGTCAGTGCTTAACCCTCGCTTACATTTGTAGTACTCGTAGTTTTCTCTTCCTTCGGTGGTGTCAGGTGTTCAGTAAAAGGTTGTAAAAGCCGTGACAGGTTTCTCCATGGCTGTCAGGGGGGGTCTCGTTTCACACTCCCACCGCCAGGTTCCACCGTGAAGCATCAATATACGCTCGCCAAGACGTGAAAACTGACACAAAGTCACTCAAATTTTAAAATGCACAAATGCAAGAAAAATATAACACAATAATGGGTTAACTCTGTCTTTATTATCTAAGTGTGTGCTTAACGTTCTGTCTTACCCTGCGCTGTCTTGGGCTGGTCTAACTGTGTCTGTATTACAGTTTGCAATAAAAAAAGTTACTGTTTTATCAAATCTTTAACTATTTTTCTATACATTTTGACATAGTTGAAGTGAAATACTGTAATTTGTCACACACCTTTGATTTAGTTGGATTTAGGAAACATATATACTCATTCACTTTCTGTCTGTACATACATGTAGATTTTGAAAATGTTGATTTAATATAATTCATTTTAGTTTTAAAAAGTTTCCTGTTCGTTGACATCAGAGATTGTTCACATTGCCGTTTCAATAACTTCTCTGCGATTCTTACATCCAGAAATAAAATGCCATAAGACAAGATAAGACTTTATTATCCTATTATATAATGGATCTATTATACTCTCTCAGATGCCTACACTTGTCCTCTTCCTTCATTTCCCAATCCTTTCGACAGAGGAGTGATGGAGCCGGAGCAACAAAAGATTTCTTTAGTCAGCCTTCCACTGAATGCACTCCTCTGTTGGGTGAAGGCAGGGTGGAGAGGGTGACTGCTGTTGTCCATTATAGCCCTCAGCCTGAATATTACTCTCTGCTTCACCACTGCCTCCACAGAGTCCAGAATACTGTGATGTAATCTTTTTCAAATATTAATAACTACATCACTTTGTTGCCTTGTTTGAAGCACTTATTTACGCTGTAAGTATTTTTTTTTTTTCAAAAAACGTATAAAAATTTTAATTTTGTTGCTGTTCTGCTAATCAAAACAAAGCCAAACAGTGGAGCGTTCAGCAGATCACGTGAGCAACACCGTCACAGTATGTTGCGTTCACTTACAGTACGAAAACGGCGAATCTGAACCTAAAAACGGTTAAAGAAAAAAGACCGTTATTGGTAATTTACGCTAAAGTTTCCTATAGTTTTTATTTAGGAAACAAACGTATCGATGGCGTCGTTGTAGCAGTCTATATGCTTGTTTTACTTTACCCGAAACCTTTTGGTAAGATGGCTGCGTCACCGTGGCAGTCCACTGCGTTTAAAAAAAAAAAAGTCGTAACACCGCAGAACACTATTATTGTTTTGAGCACGTGAAGGCAGCGCGGCTGGTGATAAAACGCAGCAGCGGAGCGGACAAACCGAGTCAGGAAGAGCGACCCATGAACCGTCTCTTACGGCTGAATTTCTCTACAGTCCGCCCGAACCTCGGGTAGGTACAAAACAACCAGCTGCTGGCTTCACTCCCGGTAGTTAAGGCGGTTAATTGAGCAGGTTAACTCGTGTTTTAGTTTTATTTGACGTGAAAAAACGTCACGGTGCTTTCGATTTCCGGCGGGGCCAGCAGTATAATGTCAGCAGACACTATAGACCCGTTTAAACAGAAATTAATCATGTTGAAGCTCCGTAAACATAACCTGCTCAATGTATTTGATCAACAATAAGATAAACAACAAGTAGGCTACGTTTTATTAGACCTGTTGTTTTTATTGTAGTTCGTTATATTTTGTCTTTTGTGTTGAAAAGTATTCATGTATTACTACATACAGTGGTTTGCAAAAGTACTGGTATTCCTTTACAACCTGTAGTTCAAACAAATATTTTTAAAAATAATTTGATGATTTGAAAGTTAGACTAATTATCGAAGGTTTAATAAGTTTGTTTGCTCAAGTTTTTTTTGTGCTCAAATTTCATGTCCGTTTAAGATTTTTCTTTTCGATCTTATCTGCGTTATATGAGTAATAGTTGGATTTAGCAAAGTTATCCCCAGACCAACGTTCCCACAGCATGACGCCACCACCGCCATGCCTCACTGTATGGTGCTCTCGGCACAGCAGGAGGTGGTTGGTTTGCACCGGACGCCGCGTTGCCCTCGATGGGCTCCTCTTACCTCTTACTTCCTCCTGTACCTTCTTCATCTCCTCTGTGGACTATCCTCCTCCTCCTCCTCCTCCTCACTCTTCCTCTTCTTCTGACTCCTTCCATTGTTGCTGAAAACAGATGAACTGTCAGAACAGGTGTTTATACTCAGGTGCTCTGACTCTTATTGCACACAGGTGGATCCATTTAAAATCCAGGTTATGAAGCTGCTAAACTGAAAGAATACAGAGGAATATTTTTGGAAACCACTGTAAGTAGAAGTACATAAAAAGGGGGAAAAAAAGAGTGGTAATTTTGCTTTAATATTTGTTTTCTAGGTGACAAAGAGTGAGAATGGCAGTGGCTACAATGACCTGCAGCAGGTAAACAGGAGACATTTTCTTCTCTTTTATCACGACTGAAGTAAACCATGTCACCGTTGCTCATATTTGGAACCTCTTTTCTGTTTTTTCAGGGTGGCTGATCCATCTGGAAACATTGACTGGAAAAAATTCAGGATGGCAAAAGGTCAACCACACACTTTCCGCCTCCGCGGAATTGTTTTGCCCTTTCATTTTGTTTTCACATTTATCCACATCATCCACATTTCTTGCAGACTCGAAATACCTGGAGCTGGTATCAGATCTTGTCCTCGAACATGCGGCCCAGTGCTTCCCCTTAAACCACCCGCCGGGCTCTGTCCTCAGGATAGCAGCTCTCGAGGACACCATTTACAGGGATAAACGGGACAAAGTGAACGCCTGGGATAAGTTTTACCTTCCTAAGATCGTAAAAATGCAGGTTTTAGGCATACTGGAAGGTGTGTCGTGTTCGTCTGATGAGCTCGTGCTGATGACGTGTGAGGACAGGAAGCTGTACGCCTATGATGGGGAGGAGCTGCATGTGGTGGCTTTGGGCCTGGACCAGCTCGAACGCAAGAGAATCGAGTATCCGTCAGATGTGACCTATTACAACGGGCAGGCCTTCGAGGACATGGTGAGAACCTGGTTGTTGTCTGGAGATTCCTGGTGGTAGAAACAGGTTTTTCCAACAGTTATGGTGAAAAGAAAGTCCACCTGGTTTCAGATCCATGGTTTTACATATCAGGACGTATTTGGACGTATCAGGACATATTTGAAAATGATTCAAATCCAGCCTCAAGTGAACAAAAACATGTCAGTGTTTATTAAATAAAAAAGAAAAGCTGTGTGTTAAAATACTAAGTTGCCTTTATAGGATTTAAGAAGTTCAGTCTCCGTCAGGAGCTGCTGATCAGATGTATTGATCAGCGTGAGCACATCTATAAAAGCAGGCGTCTTTGTCAGTTTGCTGCTCTACAGCTTTGACATCATCACAGAAGAACATCAGCAATGACCTTAGAGAAGCAACTGCTGCTGCCCGTCAACCCGGGAAGGGTCAAAGGTCGCTTCCAAGCAATCTGGAGTCCACCACTCAACTGGGAGAACAATTATTCACGAGCGGAAAACATTTAAGACGGCTGCTAATCCTGTGAGGAGTTCACATCAAGGAACCCAAGGGCTCTGTCTCAGACTCTACAGGCCTCGGGGGTCAAAGGTTAAAGGTCATGACAGGACCGTTAGGTAAAAGATTGAGCAAGTACGTCTCGTTTGGAAGGAAACGTCTGTAAAACGAACACGGCAGCACGACTTCATCTGAACCCCGTGGAGACGTTTACCCATAATGCACAGCAGCATGTTTGGAGAAAACCCAAACAGCAGATCAGCACAAACCCCTCACACCGACTGTCAGCACGGAGGTGGAGGGCTGATGGTTTGGGCTTGTTCTGCAGCCACTGGAGGCATTAAAGACCGATAAAGTCTTACAGAAAACCACCACTTCAGTTACACAAGCTGCTGAATCGTGGGGGTGCACTAAGTTTTTACACACATCGTTCTTCTTATTATTATTTCATCTTCATTTTGTTTAATAAATAAGGACACCACAGGAACCTGCTGTGTGTTTTTGTTCACTCGGGGTTAGATTTCAATCCTTTTTGAACCTGGTAACAACCCAGATGCTTTTTTATTGAGTCCTATAAACTGAAAGAGGGTGCACCTCCTTTTCCTCCTGCCCGTATGCGTGTTTCCTAACTTTCTGTTCTCCGTAGACTGAGGACGACTGGGAAGAGGTGAAGAAGGGAGCTGTGGGGAGGCGGCTGGAGCAAAAGCATACAAAACTGGTGGCAGCAAGCAAATCGAAGTTCTTGGAGAACCTGAAATCGCAGAAATAGGTGCATATTTGTGCTACAAGGACTCAGGTATTACAGTTGTTCCAAAATTAAAAAAATTAAGCCCTTATTTAAAAAAACCACTCTGCTTTTGAAGAGCATGTAAAACCAACAGAAACAACATTTATCCTCCAGTTCACAGATGTGTTACAGACTGATCACAGAGGGAATTTCTGAATATTTGCTCTTTTTTCCTCTCTCTCTTTATAGATCTTGGCATGGTCTAATCAACAGAACAGAAAACGATGAAGTACAGACATTTATGCTTTTTTTTAATTTACAGCTCACATCTGAAATAATCAAAGTACAATTTAAAGATGCGTACAGAGTGCTTCCTGAGGGGTTTCGTGTGCGTTTCTGTGATTTCTGGGAGGAGGCGGAAACGCTTGAACCGTAGAGCGGACTGGTCGTCTCGATGGGTTAAACAGGAAGTAGCACGTTTTAGCTCCTGTTCTCAGTTAATCAGAACAAAGTTAGGCTGATTTTTTTTTTTTTTTTTTTTTTTTTGCACGTATTGTTCATGTAATGTCACCTGATCATACTCAAATAAAGTGATAACTTAAGTCAAACCTTGCTTTTTTTGTGGTATTTCCCAGCTGCTTACATTTTACTCTGCAAGAAAACCTTTTACAATTTCCTCATTTCTTTGGGTTGATTCTCATAACTATTATTATCATTTTTTACTAATTCTGTATAAAAGTCTTACTTTTTTATAGAAAATAGAACAAATTAACTTGCATCACGCCTGGTTATTAGACGTGCCTGCCTGAGGATTTATTATTTATGATTAAACTGGTTCTCTTCTATTGAATATAATATGAACCTTGGACTGATGTGATCGTACTGAGTCCCTCTGCTTTGTCTGTGATACACAAACGCTCATGTAGGAGGTTAAAGTGAAGTCACAGTCGAGGCGTGGGTTTACTGGAAATCACATGACTTTCTGTGGCGTCAGAAAGACACAACACATTTCCCTCTTTGTTTCACTTCAACACTGCAGCTGCAGCCATGGTGAGTAGTCCTCCGATATCCCCTCGAGCTGTCTTAGTCTGATGATTTAGTTTTAACACAAACAGGTGCCTGATCTACTGACTTGTGCACTTTTTCTCTGTCTGGTTTATTTAGGCTGAAAATGAAAGAAGGTGAGTTTGCTGAATCTGACTTAAGTAGGAAAAGTATATAAAAATGTCCGCTGTGTGGTGCGTTTGTGGCTCCAACGATGAGCATCTCTCTTCATCCTGTTCTTGTAGAGCAGCGTTTCTGGCACTTAACGCTCGTTTCAGAACAAACGCCTTCAGACTTATTGAAATGATGGTTGAACTGTGCAGTCGCACTGCAGGAAGTAGCCATCTAGTGGATGAGGTAGGTTAAAGTTGAATTTTTTATTTTTTTTAGTTTGTCAGCTATATTTTTTATTAAACTAAGAGTTATCTTTAATTTTCGTTCTCTCTGTCCACCCCCCACCCCCAACAGATTCTTTACACCATCTTCTTTTTAGGACAAATACTAGATCTTAGAGGACAGCTGAAATTTCATCCAAGAGAAATCATCGACAACGATGAAATGTATGAAGCCTTAAAGGAGAGGTACAAAGTACCAATCCAACACTTTGAGAGTCAGACTCGGCCTAAGTGTCCTCTTCCCAGGCGGAGCCCGTTCTCCTGTGTTCTGGACATGGTAAGAAAAAAGTTTCTGGCTGACATGGTGCTGTAGTTGTTCAAATCGAGGCCCTTTTAATTATTTTTTTGCTACTTGAGTGTAAGGTTTTTATTTTAGTATGTAATCCCTCATAAAAACTCTCCTGATTACCTGTTTTTCTGTCAGAACGTCAGGCCTTTTTGTTAAACTAAATGGCCTGCAATTGTATAGCTTTATCTGGTCCAAGGACATCAAAAAGCTTCACACTACATTCAGTCATCCTCACATCCACACACTGATGGTGGTGAGCTACATTGTAGCCACAGCTGCCCTGGGGGACACTGACAGAAGTGAGGCTGCCATCACACCGGCACCACTGAGCCCTCTGACCACCACCAGTAGGCAAGGCGGGTGAAGTGTCAACAGAGTGGGGGTTCGAACCTGTAACCCTCGCGGTGCGTGCGCGGTCCGCACGAAGTTAGCAAAATTGGGAGGTGCACGACCACGCAATCCAACACCGTGTGGGGCCTTTGAGCAGGGACAGGGACAGGGACAGGGACAGCGCGATTGCGTCACTGTTGGCGCCTGCACCCTCGCGTGGTGACCTCGCGGTGGGGGTGCCGGTGGAAAAAACGTGTAAAAAAAAAAAAAAAAAGACGTATATTACAATAAACAAGCAGAGCTTAGCCTGGCGGGCCGCCAGGCTTATGATACACCGGGGGAAACCATGATGATAATCTTTGTCCTATGAGCTCACAGTCAGGATCTTCTTAGGTGACCACTGATGTCGAGTTCAGGGTCCCTGGGTTGACCACCTGTGATTGGTGGCTTTGACGCATTTTTGGTTTTATGCTTTTTCTAATTATTCTCTACTTAGCACATGGAAATAAATGGTATTATTGTGAGCTTTAAAATTTAAAAGTGGAGACATCATGAAACTTGCCCTTGTTTGATTATGTCCAGTACTGACAAATTCTAATAACAGACATATTATATTATATTATATTATATTATATTATATTATATTATATTATATTATATTATATTATATTATATTATATTATATTAAAACAGTATGTGTAGATGGTAATTTGTAAAGTTACATGTAACTGACTCTATCTACATGTTTCCTTCTGAAATACATTACAACAAGTAGTTTTTTTGCTCATAAATGATTTTAGTAAAGGTAGAATTACGTTAAATGTGTTTATCAGTATAGTATTTATAAAAAAGCCTTCGCTTTACTTTCACCACTGAATAATTGTATCTGCTTTCAGTTTGTTCTGCGTGAGGGACCAGAAAATGAAACCGAGATAAGAAGCAGTTTGAGAAGGCTTGTCAACACTTTGGAACCTGATTTTCTGGTCTCCACCGTCATCTGCGTCTCTAGATCCATCCAATCAGACAACCAGTACGGCGTCTCGATGTCCACCACTGGTCTCAACGCACGCAAAGTAGTCCTCGCTGCTTCCTGTTTAAGTGGTTACTGGAATGAGTACGTCGCCGACGCAGTGATGACCTACTATCCTGTGAAAGAACAGAGGAAGAGTGACAAGAGCAAGAAGAATTACTTTGATGGAACCTTCAGGGTACCTGCTGGTGTCTCGTGCCAGGCATACAAAATCAGTGATGAAAGAAGTGATGAAATGGACCCTTGCCTGTCGTGTAGGAATCTCTTTGGCTTGACAGGTCAATCGCCAAAGGAGAACATTTACGGCAACTGTGCTGAAGCTGAAAGTCTGAGCAACTTGCTTAATGTTGATGCAAACCTTACACGTTTCATTCCACCAAGACATAACACGTGCACACCAGAGAACAGAGATTTGGCCAGAGCTGCTGTTGAAGAAATGCTCAGGCAGACACTGAACATGGTTCAGTTTAGAAGATGGAATGGTGAATATTACAACCCACAAAGACAGTAGTCTTAAGAAGAAACATTGTTCGGTGCTGAACAAATTTCTTCATGTATTCACTTTTCCATCATTACTAAAATGCTTGTACTCACGCTGCCTCTCATCTCTGGTGGCAGCAGGTAATCAGACGCACCACTAGATAGCAGCACAACCATGTTGAGTAAAAATCTGCTGTAAGCCTGTCAAAGATAGATTTCTCCTGTGGGTCTTGTTTCTTGCTCCCACTCACACATCAGCATACATGAATCAAGGCATGAACACACAGATTCACCCAACTTTTAAAGCCAACGCATGTCGGAGGAGTGTCAAACTGTAATGTAACTTTGATTATCTAACTGTGTACTTAATGTCCTGTCTTACCTTGTGCTCTCCTGTCCCGTTCTAACCATTTACTGTAATATATGTTCCAATAAAAAGATCTATTAATTCCAAATCAGTCATTATTTCATCATTTCTTGGACCATTCTCAGGAAATTTTAAAGCTTTAGTTACGCTGAAAACAGCAACAAACTGACAAAACAATGGTGTAGGTTTTGGAAACCAAATGAAATAGCGTCTCAGATTGTTTGACCTTGTGTTGAGAGGAAAACCTCTGTCAGTATAAACTAATTAGTGTTGATTATTTGCATTTCCGGGTCATTTCTGAACACACACACACACCCAAGTTCTGAGACGCAAGCAGAACTCTGTTCTTGAGGAAAAGCTTTCAGGCCCGGTGAGTGATGAGAAACGCGGTTTATTTTCAGCTGTTACGTCACAGGTGCTTTGTCTGGCTTTTCCTGTGGCCTTCTCTCCAATAACATGTTTGTTTTCGGGTCTGTATTTGTGTAGCCAAGTGCTACCGCTGAGGGAAATCCTGTCTGACCTCTCGGCCTGTTTTGATGAAAACACTGGCACCGCGTGACGTCAAGGAGAAGGAATGTTAATTTTTCTCTAAACCTCATTAATTTTTGCGCCTCTAATTCTAGTTCTCATTGCGAGAACAGACCGTCCTCTGTGCTCTGCAGAGATACAGTAGAAGGATGTCCTGGCATGGGACTCGAACACGGGGATAATGAGCGCGGCATCATGCTTGCATTCAAAGAATCACCCAGTTAAACTGTAACAACCCGTGCTGTTACAATCTGAATCATGTTATACCGACTTATTTCAAGGCTTGCTCAACTCCAGATTGTATATTTTTAAATGTAAAGTTTTAAGCTGATAGAGGTCACACGTTCTTTTTATTTTAATAGTATGTTAGAGACCATCGGATCGGGGTTTCGTCTGCAGCGATGAGGGCCGTTGCTCCAGTCTGTGGTGAAGAAGGAGCTGTAGCCGGTCCATCTACGTCCCAAACCTCGCCTACGGTCAAGAGACGTTTCCCCGAGACCATCCAGTCTCTAAACACTAACAATAGGGGGGGATTTGAGGGACCACCAGATTGGCGCTTCCAACCGCGCCGTTCAGTATGGCTAGGTTTGAATAGATGAGTCCGCAAACCCTCATTGGGCATTTTCATGTCACTGCTTGGTAACAAAAAGAGAAAAGAAGCACACACTGTGTGTGTGTGTGTGTGTAAGAAGTTTGGTTTTCCTCATTGATCAAAGTCCAGGTGTTACTTGTACAGCCTCTAATGAAGGCTAAGAGGGGGTTGCATAATCCACTGATTGTATTTTACTGTAAAAACACACACACACACTGATGAAGTTTTGTACCCCCTCTTTTATGCATCATGCTTGGTCAGCCTCACTTTTACGGCTAACTGACCTCTTGCGCCTTGGACAAGAGAAATAATAGCAGCACTGTAGTTCTTATGGTAGCACAGAGTGGAAACACATTTGTTTGTACATGAAAAGCCAATCTAAAATCATTTAGAAAGTTTTGCTGTTGGGAAAAGTAAAAAAAAAAATTAAAAAACTGTCAAACTAACCAGCATCACTTGGGGTCTTATGTAACCGGTCATATAGAGAGCAACTGGGCCCCAGCCTTTGTGAAGCTGTCATCTGCTGGAGTAGTAAAACAATGGGAGTGAAGGGTGAGAGATAACAGAGCACTGCTCCTGCTGTGATAATAACACTGCAGAGGCTATATTTAGGGGCTCTCTTTGACCAAATTGCATGCTGCGTTTGCGTGTGTACTGGAACTGCTTACGCTGTAGAGACAAATCTGTTCGAACTGTCACACTGCATTTTGCAGCGCCGTGGTGCAACTCACTCAGTGTTCGTTTAAAGACACGGTGTCGAATGAGACTGGGTTTGGATTCAAATCAGGCGGACTGTAGCCTCAGACGAGGGATAATTTCCAAGGAAATGGATATAAAAATAGTATAGTGTCCTGTGAAGTGATGGAAAGAGGGCTGTGTTTGCGTGTGCATCAGCTGCAGTGTCCACAGGGCTGCCCATTCATATTTTAATTTTGCCTGTAAAATCACTTAAATTTAATTAATGTGGAACTCCTGCAGCAACACACGTGTGCTGTCAGATCAAACAACTGGCTGATGGTTTCATTTGTCATTTGAAGACATCTTCATGCAACAAGTGACACGGTTCATGTCAAATTGTGGTTATCTGAGTTAAAAGTGTGCCTGACAAACACACACTCTGCCTCACACTTTAAAAACTGAACATTTTGGCATTTTGGAAGAGGGACCTTCTTAATCCAAAACACACCACTCATTAAACTGGTACCACAGCTTGACATCTCAACATTTCTTCCAAGAAAAACATCTGTGACAGCTGAGCAATGACTTGTCACTAGATCTGAGGCCTGCTGATGTTCTAACATGTGGCGCAAAACTGCTTTGTTTTTTTGTTTTTTATTTTGTTTTTTTAAAATATCCAGTACTCCAAGCACTACCAGGAACAGATTGTTACCCTGACCAAATACAAATACATGCACCAAAAATAAAAAATAAAACCCATCATATTAAACTATTAAAATATTGTGTTACTACTTCCTGTATTCCTTCTGTTCTATAGTCATTCCCAGGCAACTTTTAAATGGTGTCATGGTACAGAGAGCAACAGTGGTAGTCTAATTGGTGACATTATTGTTGAGTAAAATCTATTCTAATATTGTGTGTACGATGAAGCCTTAAGCACAAGGCCATTTCATCAAAGTCCTCTTCAGAAAAGATCTTGTAACTTGGTCAGTAACACAGAACTGTAGAGACAAACTGAGCAATCCTTGGTTCTTTGGATAAGAGACGTTTAGAGGAATTCTTACAAAGCGATACTCATCAACGACCAGAGGAGGATCAACGAAGCGCCAGGATAGTCTGTTTTTAATCACAGCTGTTTGTTATGGACCAAATTGTTCCTCCGTGGCAATGACTTACTGACAGTGATGTTAAAAACTTTCAAAGTGTTTGAATTTTAGGTCGGAACTATTTTTGTTAGGATATGTGGGTTTCTTGTTTTGGTTTTATTTCCTTTCTCACCGTGTTTGTTCTCTGTGTCGTATTTTGTGACTTCTGTTGCTCGGCTTCTCCTCCTCACTCCTGCCCCGCCCACTTCCACCTGCTCCATGTAATCATTCGTCTCACCTGTCACTGCCTACCTGATCAACCCCAGTCCATTTAAACTCTGCCCTTGCCCACACTCAGCCACCCGCCATTGTGTGCTCTCATGCCATGTCTGTCTCCATGTCCCTGTGCTTCTTTGTATTTGCTGCTACGTCAGCTATTTGTTTTGCTTTACTGTTAAATCTTTTAAGTTTATCTCAGGCTCCCAGTGTTTGGTCTGCGTTTTTGGGTCCACCTCCTCTGGTAAACCTGACAATATTCAACAGAACAGAGGTGAAACACAAATCCGATACAGTATGATATAATACATTGCAATACAATAAATGAAGTAATACAATAAGATGCAATACAGAATGATACAATACAATATTATATGCTAGTATAATAAGTTAGTTTTGGACTCAGTGATGTCCCAACAGCTGCTTTCGCAAAGGATTCATGAATAATTAGACTATTATGACAAACTTGCACAATACATTCATGACCCACCTGTTGAGATTCATTGCACAATTTTATTTTTAAAAGCATATAATAATCTAAAGAAGGTAAAAATGGAAAAACAAGGATGACGGCAGCATTACGCAATCCTCATACCATTCAAAGAGAAGTTTTGAGTCCTCCCCTTTACCAGGACGGAGCACCTTGGACTTTGCCAGTTCAGGGACTTCTCTGCACCATGCTGACACCCTGAACCTGAAAATGCTGATAAAACAGAAACATTCTGAAACAGTCTATTAAAGGTAAAGATTTTTGCTCTTAATAGGAACCAAGACCATCAAGGTGAATACCAAGATACCCGTGTGATTTAAACCAGTTTTTGTTAGAATCAAGCTGCTGCTGGGTGCCTCTTTGGTGCATGTGCCGTCCTCTAAAGCCTGAATAAAGAACCTTGTTGCATTATAATAGCTGAGCACAGATGAATCCAAGGAGGCAGATGGTCTTATCGACCCTTGATATCTTTCTATCATTTTTCATTAGATTTATAGCAGATTGTTTCTTTTTCTACCGCAGTCATAACAGAGCAACACAATGCAGAGCTTACAAGAAGGAAGCAATCAATGCACTGGTGACACACTTGCAGGTGTTTCCTCTTGTTTTTCCTTTTTCGACCATTTCCTGCCTGTGGTACATCTGGCACCTTTGTTCCAAATCTTTAGAAGTACAATTTATTTATTAATCTTTATTAGATTTAATAAGGGTATAAAAAAATAAGCTTCACTCCACCGCTGACCCCCTTGAACCACAATCAGTATCACATCTTGTAGTTGTAGATGCAGCTGGCAGGGCCGTATTGTATTCTGCTATGTTCCTCCTGCACGGGCCGTGGAAATGTTCCGCTTCAACCTGTGGCGAGGAAAGCGTAGTAATAAAACTCACTCACTAAACTCCGAGTTAAACGTTAAAGTCATCCGTTCAAAAGAGGAGGAAAATCCGTTCTGAAATGAACAGGAAGTTTGAGTGGCTGAGGCCTGATTCACATGAAAGGAGACGACTGGAAAGCATAAGCCTCTGAGTTTTTGGTGGGAATTAAGAAGCTAAGAGTCGAGGTCAAGCCCAGGTCTGAGAGAACAAAAGGACTTTCAAAGAACTCCTTACGAGAGAACAGCGAACCAAATAAACAAATCAAATTAGCAAATCAAATCCCATGGTTGGCTGTTCTAAGAGTTTTAGAAAGATTTAGCAAACTCTGAAGAATTTCAAGTGCAGTTCAGGTGCAGCAACACCGGACCTGTATGACCTTTAGAGAGATTTTCACGTGTCACGAGAGTTCAGCATCGGTTGTTAGCAAGTAAAAATAATCATGATGCACAAGATATGTTTTGCAAAAAAACAACAACAAAAAAACTAAATAGGAGGCAGAAATGCAAAAAAGGAACACTTCCCCAGCTGTTAAGCACAGGAGTGAGTAAATCATGCTTTGTAGCCTGTGGCACAGGGAAGAATAGATTAAATGCCAGCAAATTTCAAATGCAGCACTGTTTGTGAACCAGCTAAAGATACTTCTACTACAACAAAGCACCACTTGAAATCAGCAGTGAGCTTCAAGAGGAGCGGGCCGAAGGTTGTTCCTTCTTTGTCCCCTGAGCTAAACCTCATCAGAAATAAAGAGAGAAACCTTGAAATAACAAAAGATAAATACATTTTTGAAAGGTTTTTCTTGTAAAATCTGTGTAGACATTCACAAATCAACCATTGAAGAACAGGTAGCTGGATTAAAACTGTTTTTAAACCCTGTGGACTGACACTGTCTAGGCTGTTTATTCCACCATGATGCAGGGCATTTTCATCTGTATTACCTATGTGAAATTAACATAGCATCAGTAAACATACTGGAGATGGTTGTGTAGATATTATCATCATGTGAAAGCTTGAATTGGACCAATGCACCTCATTAGAGATTGAGTTCCAAGGTTTAAGCCTGGACTTACCGGCACATGCGCTTAGCACCAAACCTTCATACTCGTCATCAGTCCTAGTTGAGCCTTCAGAGGAGGACACAGGACCTGTTTCCACCCTGGGAGGCAGTCAGAGGCACGCTGAGGCAGCCTCTGTGGGTAGCCAGGCTCAGTGTACAGTCTGATTTAGGCAGCAAGGTGACCTGCATCAAAATCCATCATTAGGGACAAGTTACCCAGCCAATGGGAGGTCATACCCCCCATGAGAGTGTCCAGGACAGCAACAGATGGAAGACCGTGCAGACCACGCCAGAAGCCTTGCACTTATACTTCGTCTGAATCAGTGGTGTCCAATCCTGGTCCTGGAAGGCCTCTATCCTGCATGTTTTAGATGTTTCTCTGCTCTTCAGCAGGTCTTTGTACAACCTACTGCTGAGCACAAGACAACTGTTTTGCAAATTTTGGGGGAAATTTTTCCACTTTTCACATAAAATCACAATAACCCAAGAAAGGAAACTTGTCGCGAGCGATAAACACAGATTGGATGACTCTCTGACATACGTTGAACAGTCT
The DNA here is from genome assembly GCF_001649575.2 of Kryptolebias marmoratus. Lineage (NCBI taxonomy): Eukaryota > Metazoa > Chordata > Actinopteri > Cyprinodontiformes > Rivulidae > Kryptolebias > Kryptolebias marmoratus. The sequence continues at coordinate 16,773,077 of NC_051434.1, forward strand.
CTGCAGTCTTTGAATCTCGAAGAAGGGAGTGGTCTGCATGAACATAATCTTGCTCAACATATAAAGGGAATGTCTGACGTTTAACTCGATACCTTCTGGAAATTTGGGAATCTTTCTCTATCCTTGTGATCCATACAGTGATCTGTACCTAAACGTTTTTATGCTTCTGTATATTACTGCACCTTTACAGTATATATTTTTCTAGCATGAGGCCACTCATATTCAAATCTGTGGTGAAACTGTTAAAATAAGAGTCTGTTTATGAACAAACAGAAACATCTGAGGGGAATGACAAGGCTAGAAAAGTAATGACAGGCCATATCTCCTCAATATACCACAGTCATATGTTCGCTCCTCAACCAGCAAACTGTTTTCCTGCCATTGACTAGGGCAGTGTGTTCCCTCCACTGTTTTTATTGGCTGGAAACCAGGGTTTCTGAAGCCCTCAACGAGAGATAAGCCAATCAGAGTGGCCAGCTTGGCCCTCAGGGTTATCAGTGCCACTGTTTACCTAACCCTGTTCATCGCAGATACCAAACACTTCTGAATGTGTGTGCGTGTACATGTGCTCTCAGCTTACAGTCCCGTGTGTCATTGTTCGTACGTGGAATGAGTCTTGTATTTTAGGATACGCCAAAGTTTTATGCACTTACTCATGGGAACATGCCGTTACACACACACACACACACACACACATACACGCACACACAGAAACACAACACGCCATGTGTGTTTCTGTTGATTGCTCTTCCTCTCCTCCACTGGACAGATGTGTCAGGGTTTGGGGAAACGCCAGTTCCACAGATATTAGAAGATCAGACAAAACAGACTCTGTCGTCCACATACACCCCTTCTCCTCCCATCCCCTCTTCCTGTTGGAGTTCGTTCCTCCTCTTCTGGGAAAAATGAAGCGAGACCTTTTTGTTTTAAAAAAAAAGGGGAATGTTCTGGACCTTGTTTGCAGGTTTTTGGTAGTCTCATTGTGGTCGGCTGCTGCGCACTCCCAGAAACTTTTACAGCTTGCATCAACTTCTTTAGGTTTCCCCCCTGCTTGACCTCTCCTCACCATCTTAGAAAACGTCCTGCTGGGCCCAGACAAGTAATAATAAAAATCTGGACTTCTCTGAAAGAACTTTACTTCTAAAACTAAATTGGGGACTGTTCAAGAACTATCATCTGTAGTAGAAATAGTCACGATGGAGTACTTTGGCAAATTATTCTCAAGCTCTGGAATACAATGCAAAAATGACACCGGTGTAAAAAATCACAACTAATCTGTCCCCAGAGGCAGTTTGACAGACCAGTAAAGACTGGAAACATGGACCGTGGTCAAATGAATCAGTCTTCCAAATCTTTTCAGGTAAGAAATAAATCCTGTGGGTTTCAAACCATAGATGAAAAGAATCAATCAAGACTTTTACCAACAAAAAGTCTGAATCCAGGCTGTGTGATGGTATGGGATTGTCAGTGCTCTTGGCAAAAGGTGACCTACGCATCTTTGGTAGCCGAAGTGATGCAGGAAAGTTCATTAAGATTTTATATGATGTCCGTGCATTCAAGTCAGTTCAAAACCCCAATCAATGCACGTGTCATTTGTCCCTATGTAGTAAAAAGCTGGTGAATTCTTAAACAAAAAAAAGTGTTTAAATGAGAATGCAGTGTTTGCTGAAGGAATAATATAAAAAAAACATTTGAAGTGTTCCAATATTTGGTTTCTTTAGTGCCTAAACATTTTTGAGGTGCTGTGAGAAGGAATGGCACCTATGCAATATGGTGCAAGACCACGTCGGAGGTCAGGAATGCATTTATTGGTGTACGATAACAAATAAAAGGAAGTTTACAAGACAAAACATGGAATATCTTGGTTTCATCATGTTTGTTATAGAATAATAGACAAATAAATCATTAAAGTCTTTTTCTCCATACAATTCTAACTTTTTTCTCATAAACTGAGGTCATAAATGGGGTTGTTGACACGGTTTTACATAAAGACAACGATTCTGACCAACAAACTGGATTTGTAATTTTAGTCCTGAAGCTCACAGACACCAGACGCCTTTTCTTATAAACACACCTGTCATGAGAAAAACCATGGACACTTTTTGCTGCCTAATGCAAGCCAGACTGCAAAACAAAAGTCACATAAACCTACTTTAAATTAGATTAAAGAGATAATAATGGCTCTCATCTAAACAGGCTGTTGTTGATTAAATGGCTCACATAGCTGTTGGCTTTTGAGTCTGGTTGACAAATGTGCTCACCCTGGCTAAGTTTAAAAGATTAACCTCACTCTTTTTTTAATTTTTTTATCTGAAACAGAACATCGGAGATCTGTTTCATTTATCTTTCATCCCTCGTTACACTGGCAGCCATTTCAGTTTTGGTGTATTTTTTTAATGAACGCTGAACTTAGCCTTGACCCAAGCAAATGTGGTTTAGATTCTGCGAGTGTTGCTATTAATATCCAGCCGGTCTTTTGGCAGCACATAGCTGATACTTAAAGAGGGAGGCAGGGCATGACGGGAGGGGAGCTGCCTGCCTTCTTGGTGCACAGGGGGGGGAATCTCTGCATAACCTAATGAAACTTCTCTTTTAATCTGCTTCACAGTCAGTGGCTTATTATATCAGGAATCTGCAATTACACAGCAGCGTTTACAGCTGCATGGAGGGTTTAGCCACAGTTTGAGCTGATAAGCGCTAACTTGAGCGCTGTTTTTTTTTTTTTTTTTTATGCGACTCTTTAGAAGTGTATTCCGACCGTTTTGAAGTTGGGCCCTGTGGAAAGGTTATGAAGAATTAATATCTTCGAACAACCTCAGTTTGGAGAAAAGGGCTTTCAGTCCAACAGGACTGATGAGCTAACAGCTAGTCTGAATGCAGCCAAGACCAAAAACATTTCGTTGGTTCATGCAAACACTGTTTTAAAGCATTTACATGCATTCCCAATACATGGTTATTTGCTAACACAAGTAGCAGCAATAGCAATGGGTAGCACTCCTGATGCAGTCTGGGGTCAAATAAAGCAGGAATTTCACTATATGTCTAGCTAAATAACTGTAATACAAAATTGGCAGTCATGTAAAGGTTTAAATAATAGCTGTTGCAGAAATTGCTATGAGGTTTTGACGATTGGAGTTAAAATGGTAACAACCTGCTTTGAAAGTGGATCCATTCAGAGAAGCCCTTATTAGTTTGTCAGTGCAGTCCGAGCAGGGTTGTTTTAAAGTGAATCATTGCTGCCTTTACACTGCTGGCAGTTTTGCATTACACATTAACTAAAATATTATGAAATTCCTGCAGGATTTGACCCCAGGCTGCAGGGGAAGTGCTACACCACGATGGTGCTGCTAAATGTACGTGTGTTTACATAAATATTCATATATCGCCTCTCTAAAGGTCTATGAAATAGCATTTGCATTAACCGCTGTGCTATATTTTTTCTGATTAAAGGTGCTCAAAAATGGCAGCGATTCAAACTGGTGTTGACTATGTTGGGACTAGCCATTAGCTAGACTGTCCTGTCGGATTTAAACTCTTCTCCAAACCAAGATTGTTCAAAGAGCTACTTACCACAGGTAAAGTAACAGAACCGTACTTGAAAATGACTGAACTATCCCTTTAAGGGTTGAAAAACTGTGCTGTCTTGGCTAAATTGTGGAAAATTGTCGATTTGTATCCATGACTAACAGCTGTTTGGTCATGGCTTTATTAGTTTGCTGTAAGCGAGACGGATGACCAGTAGGAATGTGAGCACTTAATAACAGAAAGATTATTACTCCTAAAATGTGTCCGCATTCCTCGGAGATTATTTGTTGATGTGTTTATCTTTTGCTTGGCAGATTGATATTTCACGTCGGCCTCTCTCGCAGGAGTCATTTGCTCAGCACATAATGAAAATCTCTGGTGCCGAGGCCGACTCTGTTTCTGAGGTGCTGTGCAAACATTCCAAGTGATTTAGCCAAAGCAAAATTAAATTCCTCAAAAGATTCTTGCTCAAGCCCTCTTTCTTTTTTTTCTTTTTTTTTTTCTGGTATGCTCATAAAAAGAAAATAGTTGGAGATGCAGACAGAACATTCCTCCATGGTGCATTCTCTATTGAAAGGGGAGTTGTGTTCCCTGCTTTCTCAGTACTCTATTCCTGTAGTCCACAGAGCTTGAGCCAGATGCAAGGGTGGTGTTTCACCACACGGCGATCCAACCCAAACATCTGCCTGGCAACGCTCGAGGCCTTCTCTCTGAGACAAAACACAGGCCTGCTCTGTGCCGTACCATCACAAATGATTTCTCTGTTTGATGGGGAATAGCTGCTGCTTCCGGAGGAGACATTTAGAACGAGAAATGTACGTACTGGGGCTGGGTGTTTGAATTCCCTAAATAACTAAGTCAGGAAGATTTTCACAGAATGTAGAAAGTTGGAGAAAAGGCTTCTATCGCCTCGCCCTTAAATACAGCAGGTTGCAAAAGTGTTCGCCCCCTTGGTACTCCTTCTTTTCTGTTCCCTTACAACCTGTGCTGTGGTCAGACGAGACTAAAATTAAACTTTTTGTCCATCGAGGATAACGCCATGTCACCTATCATCATGCTGGGAACACAATCTGTACAGTGAAGCACTGTGGTGGCAGCATCATGCTGCGGGGATGTTTTTCATCGGCAGGGACTTGGTTAACTGGTCAGAGTTGAAGGGAAGATGGGAAAAAAATTTTGAGAAAATAGAGAAATTCTTGATAGGAATCTGTTTGAGTTTTCCAAACATGTGAAACAACAACCCTAAACACACAGTTGAAGGAGAAACAGTTAAAAGTCCTGGAACGGCCCAGTCGAAGGCCAAACCTCAATCCAACAGAGAATTTCTGGTATCAGTTAAAGACGGCCAAACACAAGCAGCACCCGTCCAACGTGAAGGAGCTGCGGCAGTTTGAGCATCAAGAATGGACAAAATCCCAGTGGTTAGATGGACCGAGATCATGGAAACGTAACTGAAGGGAGTTGCTGCTGCAGCTGCAGCAAAATGGACCTCTACAAAGTATTACCTTTGATGGAGCAGTCATGAATGCTCAGGTTTTCTATTTTTCTTATTTCTTGTTTGTTTCGAAAAAAAAAGAAAAGAAAATTGCATCATCAAAGTGGTGGTTAGGCTGTGTGTATAAAAAGATACAACCGTTCATAGATTCTGTTTAAAAACCCAGCTGCAAAGGCAGCAAAACACAGAATGCCAAAGGGGTCTTGTCGGGTTGGCAGGAAAGAGAGGCGAACCCAGAGCGCAGACTCGTCTTCGGAAAAGAACTAATTTATTAAGAATGAAAGATAACCAAAAACAAAAATCCTAACAGGGGCAAAACATGAGGCAAGACATGAAACCAACGAGAGTGCGCATGAAGTGACAATGAACCAGCAGTGAGTGGAGGAGATGACCAGGTTTTTAAAGCAGAGGGTAATTAGGTGAAGTGGGCACAGGTGAGATGATTACAAAACTAGGGGCAGGTGTAGATGGGCGTGACAGGCAAACAAGAGATAGACTGGGGAGAAGTGAACGATGATAGAGGCACAGAGACAAGACAAAACATGAAGACGACAAAAGAAACAATAAACCGAATACAAAAACACAAAGAAAACCCAAATCCTGACAGGTATTCTGTATTCAGCGCTTCATGTTTTGTACAACAGATATAATTTCTGACACCAGCCAACTGTATTACATGGGCAAAAAGGAAAGATGCATTTGCCACGACATCCCAGAAGAAAATTCTTCTTTTATCACACTCAGACATCCTTTTAAGTTCTCCCCAAACTCCCATCCGATCTGCAGTCACGTTTACCCAGTAAAATATAAGATCAGTTCATTCGTTCAGCTTTTTTGGCTCGGTGGCTCTGACGTACCAAGCAGCCCGAGAAAAAAGAATGTTCTGATATTAGTGGAAAAGCTCCTGTTATGTGGATTAATCAGCCGCTTTGACTTTGATCTCCTGACTCAGTCTTAGCGACTTTGGAGGGGAGCGAGGGCTGCCCCACATTTTAGGAGCGCACACACAGACTGAACATGTGCAGAACGATGTCCGCCATGAACCGCAGGCTGAAAATACTGCTGATTCTGTCAGAACAGTCAAAAATAATTAGTCACGTGTTTCAGCGTTTAGGTGATCAGTAAACATTAACAGTACGGTGATGCAAAATCTGATTTTTTAAAGGGACTTTTTTCAAAGGTGCCTCCAACAAATGTACAATAACTTCTCACACAAGCAGCAGAAATGCCTTTCGTTCAACCTCTAAAATTACACTTAAGGGAGTTTTCCAGTTCCTGAACTGGGTGTAGATTAACTGTCAAGACGGCAATAAAAATCAACTTGATTTTGACTGTAGATGTGTGTATATGCAGATAACAGAGTGCTTAAGAGCACAGAGAGAAACCACAATCAGTGAAACCCAACCCAGTGTTCCAAGCTTTTTTTAAGATTTAGATTGGTAATTTAGATGACTGATTGTATCCCAGTCCTATGATTGTCAGGCAAAAAAAAAATCCAGACTAATACCGTATATATTTTATGATAACAGAGGTATCAAAGATTAACGAGGCTTGAAATCACAGCAACACCAAGGATTGGTTAAAGTCTACAGAACCCTGTTCAGATGTGTTTTGTACGTCAGTGGAAATCAGATTTGTATGATTGTCTAAATTAAGGAAACTTTGCCTGGAACTTTGTGTTACAGCATAACTTTTAGTTTGTCATGAAATATTCTCGAGATACTGTAGTCTGGGAGAATGATGTGCAAACCAAAATGTCGCTTTTAGTGCAAGACTGTGTGGAGACCTTCATTTACTTTTCTGCTGCCCTGTGGGTTTTTTTTAAAACCCCTCCTGGCTCTGTTGATCTGTTTCAGATTCATAATGCCATCAATAACACAAGAAACCGTGTAGTACATCTGTGAAAAACAAGTGCAAAAAAGAAGAAAAAAAAAAAAGAGGCCGGAGCAGATATTGCACCAAGTGACCAAGTGTCCTTCTGTGTGTGGGATTTTTATCCCGTGTCTCTTGTCCCACAAATTGAGATGATGTCCCGCATTTTGATTGGCTCAATTTCTTTAAAGTCAACACCGCTGGACAGATGTTATTCTAAGATTTCACTCACAATGGCTGTAAAGAAAGCAGGAAAGGCTCTCATCATAGGGGCTGTGTTAAATGCCAATCAAACTTTTGGACTCTGTGGTTCAAGGCCAGGTTAACCACTCGCCGTATTTGTTGGCTAGCTGCACACAATGAGGAACGTTTGGGGGAAACCACAAAATCACAACTTAAACTGTGCAAATTTCACTGGAACATCATGGAAACTGAAACAACAAAGAGGAACCACAGCTACAAATGACGCATTCCTGCTGAAAACAAAAAGAAGACTGGACCTAGATAAGGGGGCAGCAACTAAAAGAACCACTGCAGTCGCTGCATTAATGTTTCTTGGGGATGAGGGGTGGTATGTGCTGTGCTTTAAGTTAGAAAAAAAAAATTCTGAAGTCTAACAGAGGTATTGTCACGAGTTGGGACAGCTACACTTAAATAAAAAAGGTTAAATTCTAACTATATGAAAGGCCCAATCTGTATAACATTCATATTCTGTTCAACATGTTTGCTTATTATTTTGTTTTAGATTTTTAGGCTGCATTTTATCATCAATAACCTGTTCTGCATTATCCCACACCAACAACCCCTTGTTCCACATTTGGTTGGTTGAAATCTAGTCATACTGGCACTGAATCATCTAGACCAGGGGCAGCCAATCCTGGTCCTCGAGGGCCACCATCCTGCATGTTTTACTTGTTTCTCTGCTCCAACACACCTGATTTGAGTTAATGGGTGATTAACAGGCTTCTGCAGAACATGAAGAGGTGATTTAACCACTGAATCAGGTGTGTTGGAGCAGGGAAACAAGGAAAACCTGCAGAATGGTGGCCCTCAAGGACCAGGATTGGACACCCCTGATCTACACAGCAAATTCAAAAGTGTTAAATGTTTTGGTGTTAGCAGACTTTGTGCAAAAGCAGAGTTAATTTTACACTTATAGAGTCACATTCTGTTTATGTAACTCTGGGATGTATATTATTAGTAGTTAAAATCCAGTGTTAAAACAAAGTGTTTACGTATCAAATCTAGAGGTGTTAAAATGGAATC
>NC_051434.1:16782274-16799808 GCF_001649575.2 Kryptolebias marmoratus
ACTGATACAGGCTTTACTTTTTCCACCTTGTACTTTGAACAATTTCATGCATATGATATTGAAGAAAAATGTATTAAGCATACTGCATTTTGTATTGCACAGCTGACATGTCAGTGTGTCATTAACAGGCTTCTGTAAAACATGAAGAGGTGATTTAACCACTGAATCAGGTGTGTTGGAGCAGGGAAACAAGGAAAACATGCAGGATAGTGGCTCTCCAGGACCAGGGTTACCTACCCTTGTTCTAATTGTTAAGCTAACAAAAATGTATTTAAGAAACTAGCTACAGTCTTCTCTGGAGGAAGTTACAGTTCCTAAAAAATAATGCAAGTTTTCCTGGGCAGGCTCACTAACAAGTTTACGAGTGTACATTTGGGTTTTGAGCATCCATTGAATTCACAAAGCCCTTGCAAAGCAAACTTCGTGTCCCCATCTTGGCTCAGTGTCTCTTTGAGCTGGCGCAGTTTGCCCATATTTAAATGAGGTATTATGCATGAATTTAGAGCAGTGATGTCCAATCCTTGTCCTGGAGGGCCACTGTCCTGCATGTTTTTGTTGTTTACCCCTTTCAAATCAGGTGTGCCAAAGCAGAGGAACAACTAAAACATGCAGTAAAGTGACCCTACAGGACAAGGATTGGACAACCATGATTTAGAGGAAAAATCCTCCCATATTTGTGTAAATAACTGACCAAAAAGCATCTGATTTTCAAAGTTTGTCACAGTTTGCAACCTGGATTTAACATCAGATATTTACAGCCTCATAAGAGCTTATACTAACTTGCATCTTTTTAAAAAAAGAGTGAAATAATACGATGTTGTAGGCATGTTGGAAAAAGTATTATTAATCCTATTAACGTCATTAATCCTGAATGATATTCCTCTTTGATACAATGAGATGGTTTTCATACAATTTTAGGAGTTCCTCTGTTCTTTATTTGTTAGAATGAGAGCTGGAGCTCACCGTGAGAAAACATTTTTCTCTTTCTGTCACTTTTGTGCCTGCTGTGTTTGTGGACAGAAGATTGTGCAGTAATGAGGACACCTGCCTTCTGCTGCTTTCTGACAGAAAACAAGTGCAAAACGCTCCCACCTGCTGAACCTGGTGTGGTCGCAACAGCATTTGTTTAGCACCATCTGCTTTGAGGATCTGATGCAGACAGAGCAGTTACCAGTGGCTAAAGAAAAGCTAAAAATAGAGTAGGTAGCACACAGTAGTGAATCTGCTCGTTGCCATACAAAAATTTGGTTAAAGCGCTGGGTGAAGCTTATGGTCCCGCAGCAGTAGAACACAGCAGCCAGTCTAGATCTAGAAATAGTGCTACTTTTATGATGTTAATTTTTATTTTTTACCATTTTGTTTCTCTGCACAACTCCTATGGCATGTGGACACCAAAGTAAATTGTGTTCATGTGTGTCAATGCGAAACACCTGAAAAGTGCAAGGATCATCTAAAGTTCAATCTAAAAACACGAATTTTGGACCGGAGCAAAGACTGCGAGCCAGACCTTCTTGTTCAGCATCAGTGTTTGATCTCATAAATGCTCTTCAGATTGAATGGGCACGCTTTCCCACAGAAACACTCTTTGAAGGCTTTCCACAAGATTTTGGAGTGTTTCTGTGGCAAATTGTGCCTATTTATTCTGTACAACATGTATGAGGTCAGACACGGATGTTGGATGAGGACAGTTTCCATTCCAGTTCATCCCAAAGGTGCTCAATGAGGTCAGGGCTCTCTTCAAGCCATGTCTTTATCATCCTTGCTTTGTGCACTGGGTTACAGTCATGCTGCAATTAAAAAAGGGTCCAAATGCCACAAAGTTGAAAGCATATAAGTGTCCAAAATGTCTTGCTGAAACATTAAGAGTGTCCTTCGCTGGAGTTAGGGCCCTAGCCCAATCCATGATCGAAACTCCTCGCAGATAACAGCTCTCCAACAAGACAAATGTCCTGATCAGACACCACATCAGAACGGCGTCAGCCAAATTGGCATTGAAGATTGTCCTAATTCATCCTCAGGGAAACATGAACGAGCAAACCCCACCAGAAGATTTTAAGCCAGATCAAAGCGGTGGAGGGCCCGACCACACGGCCATCCCTAGAAAGAACTAATTATCTCTCCAACCTCATGTTGTTTACATCTTTGCTCTCCCAGCCACATTTTCCAATCGCCTGCACCAAACTCCACCTCCGTGCCATATTATGCTTGGAGTAGTAGCGGTGTTCCAGCTCGGAGGTGAACATCAATAAAAACCAATAAGTTGTCAACAACAGCTCTCAGACCACCCAGCCACAGACACGTTGTCCACACAGACACACCCACAAACACACACAATGAATCACTGGCAAAAAATGCACAGTACAAGCACACACACACACAGTGTTGTCATGACCCTGTTCCCTGTGGCTGGACACAGTTTTGTTTACTCTGCGATGCTCACAACATAGTGTTTGTGACACAGCCATCTCTGGAATCTTAATTGTCACACACATGAAAATACTCACAGAACGGGGGGGGGTAGAGCTTTGATGTTACTTCACATTTACAGACATATTGTACGGACAGTTTAGCCCACGGTGGAAGGGTGAGCCGTGGTGCGGATGTGACTGAGATGGCCTTCCAAGAAAGACTTATTCGGCAACATCTGGGACGTCTATTTCCCGACAGGGGTTGAAGTTTTATGTAACAAGCACGCTTCTTTCATGTTTTCAAAACACCGGGCTCGTCCACGAGCCTGTGCGGCTGACCCATTTCAGTGGGGAAGCGCCCAGCTGCTTCAGTTGCCGTGGCTGGTTGCGTAACTCGGTTACACTTTTCCTTCGAATGTCAACAGAACGAGCTGTGGGACTGAATGGTCAAGCCAGGCCTCGGGCTTTAAAGGTCGTTGGCTTTCCTAGAAGGCCTGGGCTCTCTAAAGTGGCTGATGTTCTCCTCTTCTTTTTTTTTTTTTTTAAGTTTTTTATATATATATATTTATTGGGTTTTCAAAATACAGCATACAAAAATCATACAGAAGAGTATGAAGCATATACATATTTAATAAATTGCTGTATAAGAAGAAGAAAAACTTACCAAAATGACAATCAAAATAAAAACGCAACAAAACAAGCAAAAAAAAAATAAATAAATAAAATAAAATAAAAATAAATAGAATAAAGTAGAAACAAGTCAGAGCAATTATCTAAATAACTGGCTACACTGCACTGATTACCATTTGCACTTTAGGATGGTACTACCTGTCTAACAAGGCACAGGTGGCAAACTAAGAGACTGTGTGAGCTTGGGGCTCAGTCTCAGACTGCGAAAGATGATCCAAAAACGGCTGCCAGATATTACAGAACTTATTAGTGGAGCCCACAACATCATACCGCAGTTTCTCCAAGTGGAGAATCTCAGTGAAATCGCTTAACCACATTTTAAACTGAGGAGCCTTGTCAGTTTTCCACAATCTTAATATTACTTTCTTAGCCACTACCATTCCATACATCACAGTTGTTTGCATAGAAATGCTGCGGTTCCTAAGTGAGGGAGAATATCCAAACAATGCAATCTGGGGGTCAGGATCCAATGTGCACTTATACACTTTAGAAAACAATTTGAAAATGTCACACCAATATTGAAAGAGTTTGGGGCATGACCAGAACAGATGTGACAGGGAGCCATCAGCTGACCTACATTTATCACATTTTGGAGATATTGAGGGGAATATTCTGTGCAATTTCATTTTAGAATAGTGGAGTCTATGAAACACCTTGAATTGAATTAACTGGTGCCTTACATTAATAGAACATGACCGGATCCTCCCAAGACCCTCCTCCCAGACCTCACTCCCAATCTGTATACCCAGCTCCTCCTCCCATGCGGCCATCAAGGAGCCTGTGACAAAATTCATTCGCTCTGCAAAGACATCCACAAAGCTTGAAGTTATTTTTTTTGATACTGGAGAGCCCAACAGCATTTTATATATCTTATTTTCTTCTGGTTGGGATACAAAGTTCGGGATGTTAATGCGAACATAATTTCTGATTTGCAAATATCTGAAAAAATCTGCATCCGGAAGAGAGAAACAGTCCTTCAACATTGCAAAAGAAGCAAATTTTTTGTTAATATACAAATCTTTCAGTGTAATTAGGCCTTTTAGTCTCCAATTTTTAAATGATGTATCGGATATTGATGGGAGAAAAGCATGGTTATGGTAAATTGGGGCGTGAACTGAGGTCTCAGGTAGGCTACAGTATGCCCTAATTTGTTTCCATATTTTCAAACAATTTAAAACAATCAAATTATTTATTCCACTATTTGTAGGAGATGTTGGTGCTGAGAAAAGAAGTGCCGAGAGAGAACTATTTATGACACTACTTCTTTCAATAGCCACCCAAGGGGGAGAATTTGTGGATAGTTCTTGAGCATCACCTTCCTGCCAGTATACCAAGGCCCTTGCATTTGCTGCCCAATAATAGTGCTGAAAGCAGGGTAATCCTAACCCCCCCATCTCTCTTGGTTTGTGTAAGTGAGTTTTTGATATTCTATGAGCTTTAAAGCCCCAGACAAAAGGCAAAATTATTGAGTCCAATGATTTAAAAAAGGCCTTTGTCAAAAAAATAGGCAGACCCTGAAAAAGATATAAAAATTTAGGCAAGGACACCATTTTGATAGCATTTATGCGGCCCATCATTGAGAGTGGGAGTGTTCTCCATTTATCAACATCTTTCCTAAGATTATCCACTTTTTCCAAAAAGTTAAATTTGAAAATATGTTTGGGGTCTTTAGGCAAAATAACTCCAAGATATTTCAGTTTGTCAGTTATCTTAAATAAAAGCTTATCTAGGAATTCAGAAGTAAGGCTTTCACCTAATGACATAAATTCACTTTTCTGCCAGTTAATAGTATAACCTGAAATTTCACCAAATGACTGAATAAGGTCTAGGAGAATTGGCACTGACTGCTCAGGATGTGATACAAAAACAGCAACATCATCAGCATACAGTGAAATGTGATGGTCAATGTTTCCCAGTTGAATTGGTTTGATTAGAGAGTGTTTTCTAATACTGATGGCGAGGGGTTCCAGAGCAACCACAAAAAGCAGAGGACTAAGAGGGCAACCCTGACGGGTTCCCCGGTGTAGTAAAAAGGGCTCTGACTTGTCCTGGTTTGTGAGGACAGATGCAGATGGTTGAGCGTACATTGTTTTAATCCAAGACACAAATTTACTGCCAAATCCAAACTCCTCAAGTACAGTCAGGATGTAAGGCCATTCCAATTGGTCAAATGCCTTTTCAGCATCCAGGCAAAGAACAGCTCCCTTAAACTTAGTGTCATATTCATGATACATAATGTTCATTAACCGTCTGATATTAAAAAATGAAAACCTTTTAGGGACAAAGCCCGTTTGGTCCGGGTGAACAATAGAAGAGATATGTTTATTTAGCCTATTTGCCAGTACTTTAGCGAATATCTTAATGTCAGAATTCAATAATGAAATAGGACGATATGATGAAAGCTCTGTCTCGTCCCTACCTTCTTTATGTAGCAGTGTTATATTAGCTTCATACATAGTAGGGGGAAATTTCCCTGAATCAAGAGAGTGAACGAACATCCTCCGGAGGAGGGGAGCAATCTTCTGGGCATATCTCTTATAGACCTCAATTCCAAAACCATCTGGTCCTGGGGCCTTGGCAGTGGGAAATGATTTAATGACATCAAGGATCTCTTCCTCCGCAATATCTGCATTAAGGGCTTCTTGCGCGGCATCACTCATTTTCGGGAGATTTAAATCTTTGAGCCAGTTTGAGATATTTCCTTTTGCTTTTGACATGTATAGTTGTTCATAATATTCCTTAAATGAGTCATTTATATTTCTTGGTTCAACTATAATTTTTCCTGCCCTAGACTTAATTTTATGTATTGCCCTGTTGGCCTGTAAGCCCCGCAGCTGACGAGCCAACAATTTATGGGGCTTATCACTCAGCTCAAAGTGCTTCTGCTTGATTTTAAACAGCTGATCAAGCACCTGCCTGGACAGAATAGTGTTATATTCATATTTTAGTACAAAAATGTTTTGGTAAGTCGAAGAGTTGGAAGAGGACTTGTAGTCAGATTCTAAGCGTGCTAATTCAGTCTCAATTTCTGAGAGGCGTTTCCGTCTTTCGTTTTTCAGGAACTTTTCAAAAGAGATAATATGGCCTCTGATCACAACTTTAAAAGTTTCCCATAAAGTAGAATCTGTAACATCTTTTGTATCATTAGTGTCTATGAATTCAGAAATTTTATTATCTATGAATTTACAGAATGTCTCCTCCGAAAGCAGGGATTGGTGAAAGCGCCAGAAATATTGCTGTTTCTTGTGGTTAAGATCGAGAGTCAGTGAAACTGGAGAGTGGTCCGAGATTAAAAGCGTATGGTATTTGGAAGATACTACATTAGATATTAATTTAGAGTCGAGTAGAAAATAATCTATTCTTGAATAGGACTTATGCATATTAGAAAAAAAGGAATAATCCCTCTCCACCGGATGCTGCAGTCTCCAAACATCAACCAGATTTGTTGAAGTCATGAGGGTGTTCAAAACCGCAGAGGAGGAGGAGGGTGGCTGTTTTGTTCGAGCTGACCTATCCAGGTAAGTATCAGGCACACAGTTGAAATCCCCTCCCAAAATTAGATGCGTATCAGCTAGATCAGGAACCAAGTTGAATACTTTTCTAAAGAAGCCTGGGTCATCAAAATTTGGGCCGTATACATTAAGAAGCGTGACATGAAAAGAATATAAATAGCCTGTTACCAATATAAATCTGCCATTTGGGTCAGTCACTGTAGAAATGTGTTTAAATGGAACTGTTCTACGAATCAGAATTGCCACCCCTCGAGCTTTACCTGAAAAGGTGGACTGAAAAATTTGATTTGTCCAACTGCATCTCAGTAACCCCTCCCTGCCTGGTCTTATGTGTGTTTCTTGAAGATATATAATGTCCGCTGATAAGCTCTTTAAGTGGGAAAATACCTTAGCCCTCTTTAGGACAGTCCCCAAACCCCTGACATTCCAGCTGGTAAAAGTTATGCCACCGCCTTGTAATGATGTGTTAGGACACACAGAGATTTCTTAACAGAATGGCTTCAGTGCAATCATGTGTTAGCCTGACAATGTATTGAACCACACAAAATGTATTTTTAAACAAAAAGAACCAGCAAAAAATTACCTCCCACCCCCCATCCCACTTTCCCAAACAAAGCGAGAATAAAAGCCCCACATAGCCAGATAGAGGCAGCCGGGCCGAACGGGCCATACAAATACCGAACAGGCTCCACTAAAAGGCTCCTTTAACCACTCAAATTTAACAAACTTAGATTATAGTACAAACATCAAGCTGTTATAAAAGTAATTCCGGTCCCCAATAACCCGAGGCAAAAAGCACATAGCACAGTATATAATAAAATATTCCTGGTGTTTAAATATCGCCCAGCGCCATAAAAGGCTGGCAGTAATGTAATCGCCTGTGACTGTTTATTTATCTGTCTGTTAGCAAAATATCTCATGAACCAGTGGACAAGTTTCAATGCAACTCCCAGAAAGTAATTACTGGATGTACATCTGCAGCTATCTAATTTTTGAACTCATCTTGATTTAAGATAGCCACCGCAGCTAATTGACATTAGCAACACAAAAATGGCTATAAATAGTTTTATAGACACTGAGCTAACATTTGACATGGTAGTAGCTGAGAGTCATTCACAACCCCATACTCCAAGGACTAAGAGCTTGACCTTTGTTTAAAACCTTAGCATGTGACGAGGAACTTAATTATGATTTATTTCATGCATCCAGTCCAGATACTCACATTCTTTAGAAACATTTGCAAATAAATACACGATTATGTTGTGAAAACAATAGAAGCTCCCCAGCAGAATAAACATTCTTGAGATAACCATTTGAAACCCAAGACTTAGTGATCCAGTTGACTGCCTAACCTCTTTCACAAATGTTGCGACACGTGTGTCTATGTGTGTACGTGGGCATGTGGTCAGCAGCTATATGTTACTGATTAGAGGGGTCAGGCAGGTACGGGCTGGGCTATTGCTTGTGATTACTGAGCCATGAGGAGTGTGAAGCAAAATCAGCTTTGGTGTTATAAAATCCTAAAAGTGCTTTTAATTTAGAGCGTCCAACTGTGTTTATTTTATACAGCAGAAATGGGCCCAGGCTCTTAGCATTTGTTGCCTTTATTGATCCTCAACTAAGCACCGCTGATCTCCTTTTTAAAGCTGATAAAACATTTACCTTATCTAATATTTTAGATGTCCAGCATGAAACAAAAAGCGCAAATAAGTGTTGTTAAACTTTGTGTTAGATTTAGGTCATTTCATTAGCTAAGGCCAGAAACAACTCCCAGCACGGACATCTTGGCTCTGTTTCTGCTCAGCTGATATGACAGATTAAAAAAAAACTCCAATAAACCTAATGTCTGAAATGCTGTAAATAAAGCAACATAAAAAAAACTCGATCCAGTTTATATTTATTCATAAAGTTTTCACAGCTGGGAGAACACACCCCAAGCAATTTTTGCAAAAAGTTAAGAAGATGGGTGGTGCAATCATCCTATTAATGTCAGATATGAGGAATGACCAACAATAACTTGCAAAAATAAATATTTTTACATGTAATTACAAAACAAAACTTTATGCACCATCCCCTTTAAATATTTGCCTTTTCATCTCTCTGTCCAGCAAGTCCCATCTGACACAGCCATGTGGGGCACAGATTGACCTTTGACCTCTTGAAGCACTTTTCTTTTTACCGTGTGGGCCTTTTCATCACAAAGCCCCTTTCAGACAAGACTCTATAATGGGTTGTGGTGGCTGACTATGCTCCAAACAATTAGTTCCTGAGAGGGAAGATACTCTGCTCCAGCTGCTGTAAGCACAAGGCCACCGCAAGTACAGTTTCACCTGAAAACGACCATAACACACCGCTTGAAATGTTCCATCTGATAAGGAACCCCACAATCTGTACAACTGCCAGAGAACTGCCACAGATGTCAAAGATGTTCAGCCAACTTCTGGGGTAAAAACGCTGCCGTGTGATTTTGAAGTCTATGTGTTTTTTTCCAGTGTACCTCCTGGTGTTGATTCACCTAAAGGCCTACGTGGAGTCCTGATTTTTAAAATAGCCTGTACCTTTGACCCAGATTCCTCCACGCTATTATTTATTAAACAACAACAAAGCCAAAATGGAAAAGATGTGTGTAAAAAAGTAAGTCCACCTTTGCTGTTTCTGTAGGATTTAGGAAGTACTTGTGACCAAATGTATTGATTAATTGATCATCACCTCAATAAAAGCAGGAGTTTTGTCTTTATTTGCTGCTCTGGAGCGTACAGGTGTGTGTTAACACAATGCCAAGGAGGAAAGACATCAGCAACGACCTTAGAGAAACAATTGTTGTTGCCTATCAGTCTAGGAAGGGTTAAAGGTCCTCTCCAAACAATTTGGAGCCCATCATTCTACAGAGAGAAAGATTATTCACAAGCGGAAAACATTTAAAACAGCTGCCAATCTTCTCAGGAGTGGATGTCCAAGCAAATGCACCCGAAGGTCAGACCTTACTATGCTCAAAAAACAAACAAACCAAAAAAGAGGCCAGACTATCCAGGCTTTACTTTGCAGGGTAAAGGTTAAAGTTTATGATTGTACAACTAGAAAAAGATGGAACCAGTATGGTTTGCAGAGGAACAAACAAACAAAACATGGCAGGACAAAAACGTGCATTTTTTCAGATGCACGAAAAGTTGCATCTAAAAAAAAGATTACAAGACTTCTGGAAGAACGTTTTTTGGACTGATGAGACCAAAGTAAAGCTGTTTACCCAGAATGCACAGCACCATGTTTGGAGAAAACCAAACACAGCAGATCAGCACAAACACCTCATCCCAGCTGTCAGCACGGAGGTGGAGGGCTGATGGTTTGGGCTCCTTGCAGTCATTGAGTCGACTTCTTTAGACCAAAGGATTGTAGAGTCAAATGTGAGGACATCTGTCTGACAACTGAAACTTGGACCAAACAGGGTCATGAAGGAACAGAACAATGATTCCAAACACAGCAGCCGATCTACAACAGAACGGCTCAAAAAGAAAAGAGTCAAGGTGTTGCAGCGGTCCAGTCAAAGTCCACACCTCGACTTGCTTGCTGTGGTGAGACATTAAGAGAACTGTGCAGAAACATATGTCTGCAAAATTCAACCAACTGAAGAGCGGACCAAAATCCCTCTACAATGTGAGAAATTGCTGCTAGAAGAGGTTCTACAAGCTGTTAAATCATGAGATGTACTCACATTTTTCCACTTTGACTTTGTTTTGGTTTAATATATAATAAAATGGTGGAATCCGTTATGTGTTTTAGTAAATTTGAGGTTATATTGGAATCATTTTAGAACCTGGTAAAGACCAGATCATTTTTATTACCGTCTGATACAAAAAACCCTAGAACTGAAAGAGGCTGGCCTTAATCTTTCTGTCTTTAGATCACGTATGAGCAGGAACATGCTCGATTTTTTTGTCAGACTTGCTTATCTTGGCACTGGAGGTGCGTCTGCAAGGTGGAAGATGAAAGCATTTTACTGCCCCATCGGTGCTGTGCACCGAAGAAGGTCTCATTATGTGTCCATAAACGTCTCACCCCGAGAAACGAGTGAATTATGTGCTGCAATATGAATAGCTGCTTTGAAACAAAGTGCCGCTCCGCGCAGTCTGCTGTCAACCCAAACATGTGTTCTAGGTGGGAAACCAGATAAGGTGAGGGGTTTTGTTAATTTGTGACAGGGTGAAACCTGTGTTTTTAAACGCCTGCTAGCTGATGGATGGCTGAAAAGAGAGGACGTGTGAAGGATTACCTAACACTGCTCAAAAAAATGTACAGCTCGTTAAAAAAAACCCGCTGTGTTTACACCAGTATCCATAGCATCTGCTGTTGGCAACCCTGCTCTAACAGTTTTTATGTGCAGTGGTTCGGTTGTAATGATTGATGTTAGCTGGAAAGCCTACTTAGTAATAAAGATGATAAATGAAACAAAAAGAAAAGATATGTTTGACTCATGTTTAATGACAAACCCCCCGTACAAGCTGGACCAGCGCTAACACTGGCATGCTAACGGCGCTGTGTGGTTCCTCTTAGTCGCAGTGGTTCTTTGAGCAAAAAGCTAATAACAGCAGGCTAATCTGTTTACAATAACCAGGCTAAAGGAGCGATTATGTTCATTCGGTTGCCATGTTAGTTAAGAGTATTACCATTCAAGCAGCTGTGATGTAAATAACACTTAAATCAAAAACACTGCTGAACTGCAGGCAGAACTGGAGTTAAACATCAAAGTATTAAACAGCATTTGCTCTGGTTATGAAGCTACATTAATCTGGCATGACTGGTGTTCTGCCACACAGAACCATTGTGGAAAAACACACAAAAAACCAAAGGGTTTGTCCCGTTTGTCCCAAAACGTTGGCATTTCCAAGTTTCAAGCAGGACAAAAGTCATCTAAAATACCACCCAAAGTCAGAATTTTGACCAGCTCGGACCTTAAACTCCAATATGGCTGACTCACACATGAAAAGTGGAGATAGCTTCAGTAATTATGCACTATTGTCTTGCAGTTAGCCTGATTACTGAGCACAGCTGTTAACTAATCCTGCTGATTTTCTTAGCTAGACTTGAAAGTGACTTCAGTCCCAGAACTGAGTTCCAACTTCGAAGGTAAAGGGAATGCGGTATTACTATTGGTGATGAACTAATTGAATAATTATTCTGCCATTTAGATAAAAAGGCTGATAAAAAGGTGTTCACTGTTGCCATATATGCAGTAAATCCTGCCTGTAGCGTATTAATTTAAAACTAACTAGGTTTCTGTTGTGTTTGTGATTTTGTAAGAAGCTTCCTTGCAAACTAGATGGCTGATGAAAAACGTCTATGAACGCTGATCACGGTCATGTAGTCTGAAAACAGGACTATTGTGAGATGTTTTGTGTGCTTCTGTAGAGTGCCTCTTGGTCCATTCCAACAAGTTTCCTCCTCCTATCCTGACCAGTTTGGATTGTGGATTGATCTTGATGATGACAAAATATAGAAAATATAAAATGACCGTCTGTCAACCAATCCAGTCTATGTTTAATTGACTGTACAAAAATGGCAGACAGCCAGCCCACATAGCTATGGAGTTTGTTCACGTTTCATAGCCTAGATAGATAAAAAATAGCTACAATCTAAGACCTGCTAATTTTATGCTGTAATCTGCTCTATTTTCACTGCTACAGTTTAAATAAAGAAATAACAGTGCCATACATTAATTCATCAGAAACCTCTGCCATAAAAAGTGTATTTGGACATAGTCAAAATCAACAAAATTGGATTTTATACATTTTGCAACCCTAAATCTTATATTTGAAGTGCAGCAACATTTGCTCGTGCACAAAGTAGTGAGTGTGCCAAGTAAGTTTCAAAATTTAGTTTTTGATGCTGTCACAGATCTTAAAAAACTTCTCGGGTTTTTGTGGAAGGTGGAAGGTTCTGACCTGAAATTCAGACTGAGACAAAGAGCTCCAAAAGACAAACTAGTTTATTTAAATAACAAAACAAAAGACTGATGTGGCAGCAAGTCAAACAAAAACAAAAAAAAAACTAGCAGGGAACATGAAAGGCGAGACACGAGGACAACCAGACAGCACATCAGAGCGACAACAACCAGTGAGGCAGTGAAGGACATGAACAGGTTTTAAAGGCTGAGGGTGATTTGTAAGTGGACACAGGTGACTGATTAGAAACGAGGGACAGGTGTGGGTGATTGAGGCAGGCTGACAGGTACTGAGCAGAGGAAAGGTGAATAATGACAGGAACACAAAGGGCACAGGGAGAAAAACTATACAAAGGCTTCCAAAATAAAAACTAAACATAGGGACAACCAAATAACAATAAAGAAAAAACAATAAACCCAACACAAAAATAAACCCAAAGATAGCCAAATCCTGACAAAACTAGCACTGTGAAAAGAAACAACTTTCACGTAGCATAAATAGTCATACAGAGGCGGAAAAAAACATTTACGGGACAACTTAGCATTGTTCTTGTTTCAAAACAAAACAAACGTCAGGTTTTGGCTCCCATCAAGGACTCTGTTGTCATCGCTGTGGACCCTCAGCAGAATTCATACAGGAAGAACCGGTCTGTGTTGTCCACCCTGATCTCATTCACCTGGAGGCCCGGGACTCGTATGTCAGACAGCCTTTTCTTGATTTCAGTTCTACGTATAGCGCCATCATCATCATGTAAACACTAAACAGTAAGCTGCTGTTTTTAGGACTGAAACTGTCAATGTGCAACTGGGTTTGGGACTTCACCACATGCAGACCACCGTCCGGAGAGATCCCTGGTGTCCTGTCCTCCACAGTTGTCCTGAACTCTACTTACATATGATTTCCAACAATCAGTCCAGGTAGAGGAGCTTGCTGACTGATGTATAGTGGATAAAAGACAAAAAAGATGGAAGTGGACTTCTGGCGGAGAACTCTCACCCCTCTATCGCTCATCATTGGAAGAGAAGCCACGGAGCAGATGAAAACAGCTAAATACGTGTGCTGACACATGTCTGATGGGCCCCAAACACAGCCAGCACCATTAAGGAGTCTCACCAATGACTGTTTTACAAGAAGCCCGAAGCACGCAGGCCTCGGTGATGCTTTGCTGTCTTCTTTTTACCGGTGTGGGCCGGAGAGGGTCCTGGCGCTGCAGAGACTGATTAGAGCAGCTAAAAAAAAACAACCAACAGCAGCCTTTCTTCACTAGAGGACATTTACACCAGTAGATGCAGAACAAGAGCAATAAATATAATGAGGAACCCCACCCACCCAGCTCATGAAGGCCCGGTCCCAATACTCGCACTTCCACCCTTGTTCCACCCTCGTGTCCTTCAACTGCGCGTGAAGGGTTTGAGTGAGTAGTGGGTCCCAATTCTCTGGAGTGCTGTTTAGCCCCGCCCCCTTTGTGTACTACATCCGCCCTTCGGCTAAGCCCGCATCCAGGCGGACTTCGGCGAAGTATTTACCCACAATTCATTGCTGCATGTGACGTTTTGAATGTTTTAAAATTATCTTTCTTGGTAATGAAAGGGTTTTGAATTAAATTGCAGAAATATGGCAGTGATGACAGAGCAAGCTGCGTCTGTCATGAAAAAAAATCAGTGTTTAAATGTAAAGTATTGAAATAATTCTTGTTTCACTCTGCTGTACAGGTGTGAATACGATCAAACTTTGCTCCGCGTTCAACAAGTCAGAACAAAACACATCTGAACAGCCAAATATCTCCTGCAATGACTTTGGAAAGCAAAAATACCTAAACTGTACTTTTAAAATCGTACTGGCACCTTCTTAAAATACCAAAACAGGGACCGGTCCGCCATGTTGGATGTCGCAGTTACGACGCAGAGGTGCAAGTCGATGACGTAATCTTTACTGTCCCGATTCTCCAACGTCTGCATGCTTGTAACCTGCTGCACACCAACCCTTCTGTGCACTTCGACTGAGTACACGCTTCGTAGAGGGGCGTA
This sequence comes from Kryptolebias marmoratus, assembly GCF_001649575.2. Taxonomy (NCBI): domain Eukaryota; kingdom Metazoa; phylum Chordata; class Actinopteri; order Cyprinodontiformes; family Rivulidae; genus Kryptolebias; species Kryptolebias marmoratus. Next base: position 16,796,848 of record NC_051434.1, read on the forward strand.
GGGTGGAGTGCGAGTATTGGGACCGGGCCGAACTGTTCCTCTCAGTCAGGAGTTGTGCGGCCCCAAAGCAAAGACAACAAGGCTGAGGAGCAGCTTCTTCTGTGAGGCTCGTGAACTCAGTCCCTAAAGAGAGATTCTGGTCAGCACATCTAGTCAGTCCAAAAGTTTACTCAGATACGTTCAGCAGCCTCAGCACCATTGGTATATAACAACCTACGCTCAGAACATACATTTGCGTAGTATCACGGATGTTGTTCGGTTGAGAAAACTGTGACAAACTGAACAAATAATGCAAAAACGTAGAGGTTTAATATCATAGCCGATAATATTAAAACGGTATGACATTTTTGAGAAAAAGCAGTTTTTTAAAGTCTAACAAAACAATCAAAAGTTGGCACTTGTTTTGGCTAGCCATTAAATAAAAAAAAACGTCTTTTTCTCCATCCTCTGTTCTCTGTGACGGATGTCGCAGCTAATCAGCTCCTAACTATTAGTAACTATTAGACAGAACATCACTTTAAAAATTCACAGATTTAGCTGCCCTTTAGATTACCATATCATAGGATTTCAGGTGATCAGGTTGTTTAATATTAGCTGACCTGAAAACCAAACTTTGTTCTTCTGATCTGGACGTGTGAATGGATGGAAAATAAAAAAGATGAAATCTGAAAGTAGGCATTGTTTTTAGGAGCAAGGTTGTGTCTATCGTACATCTTTGCTGATGCTTCATCATCACGTCACACAACCAATTCTCTTTTTAAGATCTGGCTTGAGCTGCACCAATAATAATTCAATAGGTTCAACTTTAACTTGTTGTACCCATTATTTAGTGACCTTGTAGTGTTTTTCTTCTTAAACTACTGTCATGAACTATGAATTATGCTGTTATTCTGGTCTGCCGGCCTAAATGTGTGATTAGATTTGACGTAAATGACACGTGCTACAGGCTATACAGTCGGTGTATCCTGTTACTTGTGGCCTGCGAAGCCAGATGGATGGTTTTGACACTAATTACTGAGTCACTTTAGCTCACAGAGTGGACTTTTTGAAGAGTTAAACTCAGGTCTTGAGCGCACTGCAAAACATTTCAGAGTCGTCGTCAAAAAAACAAACAAAAAAAAAAATCTGTGGTTTTGACTAATGAGAGGTGTCCTGCCTAAAAGGTTGAGTTGCATTTTGCACAGAAAACAGAACAAACAAAAACAACAAGTTTTAAGCAAGATGCTTGTGCGATCTGTTAGCACAGCATTATGACTTGGGGATGACTCTCAGCTACCGCCACAACAAATTTTAGCTCAATATCTCAAATAATTAAATGTAAAAGTTATAGCTGTTTTTGTGTTGGCTAAGATTGATCAGCTGGCCAGTGGGTGATGTCTTTTGTTCAATCTGTGTTTTTATGAAGGTTTTTCTAACACCGGTGATTGTTGATCGGCAGCGACATTAAATAATTTTTTTAGTTGACAGAAGCTGCGTTTGCTGCCAGTCCAACTGGATTGTGCAAACTCGAAAACAAATAGACATGTTCACAAAAACAGCTCGCATGATTTGCCATTTAAATCCTCCCTGCAACTGGCCCCACAGACGGCAACTACAAGTGGACCTCGGACCAGAACCAGGAAGCTGAAGTCTGAAGCAGCTTCCCTGTCAGCAATTTTTAGGTTTTAAACCCCCCTCCCTCTGTTTAAATGAACGGGACATTGCCCTTTATAGGAAATAAAAACACACCCCAGATAATGTTTTTCAGACGTCGAGTTTTGTTGATTCACGTGGTATGTTCAAATATTTACTTTTCCAACACTAGGATCTGTTATTTCATACTTAAAAGAAAGGTCATGTGATGCCATGATTGTGTGCGGTGGAGTAGGCGGGACTTAGCGGCCCACATGGGTAGTTCCAGGAGGACACTCGATCTATTAGTGTGATATGTCTGTGGCTGGCACAAATCTTTATTTATGTTTTATGTCCCTCTGTTTATGAAGAAGCAAACAAAAATGCTAATTATTTGCCGTGCAAAATGCAATGCAGGATCTTTTAGGCAAGACACGGCTGTCATTTCCACGGTGCGTCCTACACTTTTATTTATCGCCCAAAATGGATGGAGCTTTTTGGCGAAGTCTGTATCGTTTATTTTGTTTCTAAGTAAATTGCTATTTTTAAAAGAAAGTTGAAAACTAGAGTAACATCAACAACACTGCTGAGGCACGCAGGCTCTGACCAGCAGCTCGTAGACAGTGACAGTCGGTTACTGACTCGACTGGGTTAACGATCCGAGTCCTCACACTGAGTCAACACCCACGAGTCCGAGGGGTCAATAAACCCGGATCCTTCATGTCCTCTGGCAGACTCAGTGGGTTAATAGACTCGCCTGAAAAACAGATGAGTCGTGCAAAGACGTTTACACACATCTTGCACACATTAACATTTGCTTAACTTATATTTTAATTTTAGTTCCATTTGTGTTGTTTTATCATTTGTAAGTTGTTGGTTAACTTATTATGTGTGGAATTGTTAAAATAAACATCTGAATTAAAGACATGTGGATCCACTGTAATTGTTTTTTCTTTTTTGTTTGTTTGCAACCTGATGGACTCAAGAGACTCAAATGAACCGGATCATTTTAGTGAGTGACTCAGATTGACTCGAGTCTCTGATGTGAACAATCTTTTTTTTTTGTGTGTATTTTTTTACAGTGTCCTGCTCTGGCCTGGGGTGGGGGCTTCCTCTGCTCTGAAGCCACGCCCACCCAGTCTCGGAGGGCGAAAGTGCGCGCTCGTTCGAGCACGTTCTGCATGCGCAGGCGCGTGCGCGGCCGAGCAAGAGGGAGGGGGTGGGGGGGGAGTCAGCTGGTCGGAGAGCGGCGCGCGCGCGCGTAGGGGTGTGTGTGTGCGGGCCGTGCGCTTCGGGGGAGACAAGGTGAGGACTGCTCGGCGGCGGACAGTTTTTTTTTTTTGGGGGGGG
>NC_051434.1:16799834-16832921 GCF_001649575.2 Kryptolebias marmoratus
GGGGGGGGGGGAGTGGGGGGGGGGTGAAAACAGTTTGTACCGAGACTTCGCCGCGGAGAGTCGAGCCGTACCGGGTGCAGAAATTTCCCCGTCGAGCGTCCTGGACTCGGTCTCTGAGTCTCGTCCTCCTCTTTCAGAACAGTAAGCACTTTGTGTTTTTGTTTAGAAACTAGTTCCTCTCCATATGGCCGTGTCAGCCAGCCTGCCTGCCTGCACTCGCTTACTGCTCGTGTACGGGCGTGTAGAAGTCGGTGCCCAGGCGGCAATTGAACTGTTTGCCATGTTGTGTTTACTCCTTTTTTTTTGTGTTATTATTCACTGCCTCGAGATGTACGCGTCTGAGCAGCTCCTGAAGGAACTGCGCTCAAATGAAGGTCACCATTTCCCACAGAAACTTCTTTTCCTAATCAGCTACCTGACGCTGGTCACGTGACGTGGCCGTAGTGGGGAAAAGCCAGCACGCAGAGTGAGTTCACCCTGAAGCTCCATCACTGATTTGTCAGTCCATCATTAACTTGGAGCCAGAAGCAGCAGCATGTGTAAGGAGCTGCTGCAGCATGGAGGATGAGCTGCCTGGGTGTGTGTTGGTGGTGCTGCTCTCCACTCCCTCCTGGTACACACCAAAGGTTCCTGCTGGGAATCAGATACCACTCACAGGGTTTGTGTGGCTGAGCGGTATTCCTGTGTGTTTCCGACAAAAATTCCACCCTCAGAGAATCACAAACCGTGCAAATGACGTCTTGTGCAGTCCCGTTTGAGCTCCGAGTTGGGAGTGACTCTCGGCTACTACCGCCTGAAACTTGAGCTCGTTGTCCGCACAGCTGATGGAGTTGGAGCCATCTTTGTGTTGGCAAAGGCTGATCTTGAATTGGATCCATTGTAGACGTTCCAACCATGACTTTTGTTAAACGTTCCATTAAAATCTGTCCACTGGTTCATGAGATATTTTGCTAACAGGTAATGCTAAAGTTACCACTTGGAGTATGTGTCGGGACTAGCTCTCGGCTACGACCGCGCCAAGTTTTAACATAGCATCTACATAATCGTCTGAATTATAGTTATTTTTCTTTGTCGGTTGTGGCGGCCATCTTGAATTGAGCTGACTCCAGGAGTTGATCAGTTGCAGATGTTCATCAGATAAGATGCGAACACACCGATTGAACTGACTCCGAAGAGTTTTGGCAAAAGTTTAAACAAAAGATCTCAGAATACGTGTTGGGGGGGTGAGGGTGTGCGGGTCAGTCTCAGCTACTACCACGGCACATTTTAGGTCAGTATCTTTAAAACTGACTGACTTAAAGCCATTTTGATGTTGTCCGTTGGTTTCTGGTGGCCATCTTGAACTGGGTTTTCTCCCAAAGTAAATTGGTTGTAGACGCATGTTCAAGGATTACGTCTTGTAAGTTTCATTAAAACCCATCTAGTGGTTCATGAGATATTTTATTAACGGACAGACATAAAGACGCAAGCGTGGCTGTGTTCTGTGGGCCCGAACACAATTACACGTGTGGCCTTATTAAAGTTGCTCCAAAGCCCATTTAATTCTCTCTAGATCTCCGCCGTTCGATGAGTAAAGCTGAATTATTCCCTTTCTTTGCAGGAGGAAGCACAAATGTCACTAAATGTCAGACACTTGGAGCTTTGGCTTGGCTTTCAGTCTGATTAGCTGTGCGTACGACCAGCGGGGCCTTGCCCTTTTGGCCAGCAATTTGATTGGTGTGAGCAGCCTGAGCCTAAAAGACAGGAGTCAGGATTACGCATGAAATAAAACATGCGATTATTAGGAGTGGGAAGGGTGTTTTTTTTTATGTGTCCAACTCTGCACACACATTTAGACAGGCATTCTCAGTCAGCGGAGCGACCTAAAGATAGCAGAGCCCCAGTGGAAACAGTAATTAGTGGGGTGAAAGGAAAGGAGGGGGAGACAGGAGAAGGAGGGGGAGAGAGGAGGAGGAGGAGGAGGAGGAGGAAGAAGAGTTATTGTTTGAATCATCTGATATCTGTTATATAATGACCTGACCTGTACAATGGAGACACACTGAGAGAGAAAGTGGAATGATGAGTTGGAGTGCATGTGCAGGTTTCTGTGCGCTGCCCCTTTGCTGCAGGACGACATGAAGGCAGGTCTTCCTCTGAGAGAGCGTTTTTTTTTCTTCGGCTGGTGTGTGAGCAAGGATGTACTGTAAACTTTTTTAACGAAACAAGAGAAACGCTCTGTGCCGAATGTCTGCTGAAAATCCTCTCAAGCAGAGTTGTTCCAGCTAAAAGAAGTAGAACCCTAGCTAACAATTAAAAGGAGCAGACTGCTACTTAAAAGCTTAAAAGTAGCAAAATGCTAGCCCAAAGCTAAAAGAAGCAGAATGGTAGCTAAAAGGAGCGTAAGACGACAAAAACGGAACGAGTTTGCTGAAGCAGGTTTCAGAGACGAGTGTTTTTGAAAGAATTGAAGCGGTCTCAATGTGTTTCTGTGGGGAAACGTTTTGTAAATAAAGTTAAATAATTCAAAAAGTATAAAAGTTACAGTTACTAAAAGTCGTAGCAAACTCTTCCCGACAGAGCAGAACCCTTTGGTGTTGTTAAAGTAGCACAAAGTGTGTGGAAGGAGTTTGTTTGTTTGTAAAAAAAAAAACAAAAACAAAGAAGAACCTATAAACGGGAAAGCGGCAGCATGAAAGCTGACTCAGCATTTACAACACGAAAGTCCATTTTTAACACACACATGCACACACACACAACTTGCAGCAGATAAAGTTATAACTGAGTCCTATTTCAAGTTGCTTCAGAAAGGCGCCCCCTCCACCCCCACTCATTCTTCGTCCACGTCAGGCTGCAGGTGGTGAGTGGTCATGAGAGGGGTTCTTATTTAGTCTTAAACCCCGGGCTTTGTTTAGGACCTGACTGTGTGTGTGTGTGTGTGTTGTACACAATGACTGTGTTTACACTGCATTCAGTGCGTACACGTTCATCCTTTCATCTGCATTCATTTTCCACATGCAGGATCTTTTTTTTTTTCTTTTGTTGAAGAAAGAGACAAGTTCACAAAGTTCAGTAGTGCAGGTAGCAAGTTTTACACACACATGAGTAATTCTAAACTTTTTTCTTACACACAAAAGACAGTTTGTTTCCCTTAGCGTACATGTTCGCTCCTTTGCATTGAAAGGAGTCCGCTGAGGTGGTTCATCTGATTAGAACGCCTCGTGGACGCCTCCCTTTGGAGGTTTTTCGGACATGTCCCGCTGGGCAGAGACCTCGGTGCAGACCCAGACCCAGAACTCCCTGGAGGGATTATGTTTCCTCTCTTGGCTTTGGGATCCTCCAGGAGGAGCTGGAGAGTGTCGCTGGTTAGAGGGAGGTCTGGGTTTCTCTCCTGGACTTGTTGCCTCTGCGACCCGACCACGGATAAGCAGTAGAAGATGAAGACTGAGAGAGATGTTCACACGTTACCAATTCACTTGGGCCAGGAGTTGATATCATCAGCATCCACCCGCTTCCCCCCATGCAGCGCCCACAACCTCCCCCGGGACTTTTGTATCAAGAATTTAGCATTCTATGAAATGTGTACCGAACAAAGTTACGCAGACACTCCATGACACGTATTCATGCACTTATGCCTCATCGTTAGCGTACGGACGCGTCTGACTTGTGCGCAGGACCAAACTCCCTCTAGCAGAGTAAGAGCGCGCCGGGGATAAATGTCCCAACCTACTCAAAACCAGAAATACAAACCTGCTTTTTCTAAACGCTCTCACCGTGAACGTGGCAACAACAGAAGCCAGATGAGCTGTCCTGCTCCGGGTCCAAGTGAAGAACAGCATCGCAGCCAAAGACCAGCCGCCACCGGAGGACTGGCTTCAACCTAGCTCAGCTGTCGGAGGGGAAATACTCCGCAGACTGAACTTGAGCGGCCCGTTTATTGACGTCTGCAAGAAGACCGTCTTGCGGGTGCGCTGCAGTGAGAAAAGCGGCACACTTTGTAAATAAATCATCCATGTCTTAAAACAACTTGTTTGTAACTTACTACTTCTTATGATTGAAATGTTAATTTTAATGCTGTTCTGAAAAGCAAAACATCAGCTCAAATTCTTTTGTGTCGTTGATTCCCTCCCCTCCCTTCAAATCTGCCCCTCGTGTTATATCTTGTATTTCAGTCTTCATAGAGTCAGTTTAGTGATTTCGGTGTTCCTTTTGGTTGTGTTTTCCTCTCTGTGCAGGGTGCTGGTGAGACCAGAGGGTTCCCTGTGAGTGGGAACACTAAACAAACATCATGGCCTTAGCAGGATGTCCTGACTACTTCTTACGCCACTCAAACTACCAGGTAAATATTTCTCCGAACTCTACGTCTGTGTGCATGTTAGTTTTGTAGCAAACGAAACGGGATTGCGCTTAGTGTTGCTCTATAACTTAGTTTACTTTAAATAAGTTCGTGAGCACCAAACCGGAGGGGTTGAAAACTACCTGACTTGTGGTTTTAATGTGAATGCGGGGTGGCAACATCCAGTTCAAAAGTTGTGAGTTGTTTGGACTAATGTTTGTCTCCGTTAAAACGTAACGCTTCAGTATGATTTAGGAGTAGAGCAGTGGTGTCCAATCCTGGTCCTTGAGGGCCACTATCCTGCATGTTTTAGATGTTTTCCTGCTCTTCAGCAGGACTTTGAGTTCTGCAGAAGCCTGTTAATCACTCAGTCATTCAAATCAGGTGTGTCAAAGCAGAGAAACACCTGAAACATGCAGGACAGCGGCCCTCCAGGACCAGGATTGGACACCCCTGGAGTAAAGCCTCATTAGTCGATGGGCGCAGCGTTCCCTTCAGTTTGCTCGTGTCAGCAACACGGTGCTGTGTGAGGTCCGGGAGTAATACAGTGTCTGCGGGTATCCAAAAATACCAGCAGTATTGCTATAGACACTTATTAAAAACTCAGCCGGCCCCTTTCAGATATGAAGTGGTGTGCGCCCTGCTCGCAGCGGGGTAGGATGCAGAGCAGGTAAGAAGCCGGTAGGTGCAGAAACCGGGCTCGTGTTTGGCGCTGGTTGCTGGGAGACCAAAAGTAGCTTGAACGCAGCATGTCTCTGTCAGGCTAAAAGCGAAAAGCATTATATGTAGCCATAGGGAGGAAGAGAGGGACAGCGGCTAAAAGGTGGGAGGTTACAATATCCTTGGATTTTTCAAAAGCTTGAGCTGGCTCAGGAGCTGCATTCGTACGACGTCTGCCTCCACATCTACTTCAGAATGAGTCAAGAACAATGTGACAGCATGTTGGCATGGTGGGCAAGGTTGGCTTTACTCTGAAAACCTAATCAACACACATTAGGTGCTTTCGGACTGCAGGTGACCACAGCTCTTATAACCATTTGACATAGTTCACCTTTTGTTTTTGAACTGCTTAAAACTACGATCATCAGGTCTTTTTATGGCTCTTGCTTTAGAGTAAACATTTTCGAAGTTCAGCAGGGACTCGAGTGTCATAAGGAAATATGATTAGGTCATACATAATCTTAGGTTTACTGGCTAAACAAGATAAAGGCTCCTCCAGTACTTTTTAAACTGCATTTGCATTGCTAAAATAGAAGCCACTGGCTTTTATCTGTCATTTGAGTCTTAGCTCCTCCTGATTGTTTGTAGCACTCGTTCAAGTTTGGCTTCAAAAGTTAAATCAAAGATCCACAACCCTCACCTCCAGCTTTGTTGTTGTTGTTGTTGGGGAGTGTCACGTGCTTGAGTGTTGTGGCCATCAGCTGTGTGTTGCACAACCGGTCTTCCCCTGGTTGTGGAAAAGCAAACGTGTAGGCTCTCACAACTGCTCTTTAGTGGGAATAACAGTTCCTATAACCCTTAGAAAACCCTTAAAACTGATTATAGTTATTTTAAAGCAATGTTTGTCTAAATGTTTCTTTTTTTACTGTAAGAACAGGCCCTTGCTGCTCTCACACTATCAAATAGTTGTACATTTAATACTAAAACCAGTGTACAAAGTTTCAGGCTAATTAGGTTGTTGAAGAGCAATGTTGAACATTGACTACTTTCTCCTCTCCTTTTTAGTCCAGTATTTGTACCTTGATTTTCAGGAGAATGTTCCTTTTGTTTGTTTTCTTAAGCCGCTAATCTTTCAGGTATGAAAAAGCCCCTAAACTCAAGAGATGAACCAGTGTTGTGTCGACACAGAATAGCCAACAATTAAAAAAAATGTGGTCTTTCAGCACTTTGCCAGCATCCTTTCTCAAAGACACTTTGTTCCACTTTTTCTTTATCTGAATCTAAACGAATGCCTAAGATAAGTTTGACAGACATAAAGCGGTATTTTAACACCAACAAGGCGATTCCTAAAGAGCTGTCAGCTGAAACCTTGTCACACAGTTGATGATCAACTGAAGGATGATGCATCTCTCACTTCCTGTCTCAAGTTTTCCTGGAATTTCTTTTCCTGTTTCTAAACACTTGTCCTTCAGATGTTGTTTATTTGTTGCAAATATGTTTTAGGACCTTGTACTTCTGTTTTTGTCCTTCTACTTGTCCACTCTTCTTATATTCTCTGTCATAACAGCAAAATATGCTGTCGTACATTAAGGATTAGACTGAAAAAACAGCCAAAAAAAACCCAACAGAAACTGAAAGATCTACAGAAAGCCTGAAGAACTATTGCTCAAGATTTAAAAGATTGATTACATTTTAGCCTCCCTTTTAGCAAACCAAAGAGGAAACGTGTCTGACGCTGTAGCAGCTTTATTCCTCAAGTTCAAAATGATAAAACCAATGCTTAAAGGTTTTGACGTTATTTTGCAGTGGGACAAAAACTTCTTATTACAGTTTGTCTAATGTTTTGTTGACCCTTGTGGCTCTGCAAGTCCCCATGCCTCACAGTTAGTGATACCCAGCCCTGTTAGGTGAAATACGCCTCCTCTGGAACGCAACAAACCCAATTCCAGTGTCCAACTCCTGCAGAATGAGCCCTTTGTTTGTCAGCTTGGGGTTTTCTTCTCTCCAACTCTCCAGAAACCTAAAGAATTTGGCTAAAGAGCATCGTGGAAGTCTATAAATAGAGCGGCTAAACAAACAACAATAAGAAGCTGTGGACTTTGTTGTGTGACAGGCATGGAAGCATGGGATTGATGCTGTGACGTCTTACTGGGACTGATGGGACGACGGAGGTGACGTAACCTCAGCTGCTTTATTCCCTTCTTAGTGGAGGTACAAACATGAAGCTAACCCAAGCCGTGGGACCGCTGAGCCCCTGTTGAGCTGACATTAAGTTGGATTTGTTCACTTTAGCTTCTAGGAAAGTGTTTTGCACTAATAAGACTGTCGTCAATAGTGAACCGAATCAACATAGAAAACAACATTCCTCCACCCTACCTTTACCGGAGAAAACAAAACAAAACAGAGTTTAATAGCTAGACGGAGAAAAGCAGATTACAGCATTACTGTGTGTTTTTCCGTAAAGCTTCCCAGCTGATATTAGAAACCATGACACTCTCACCCAGTGGAGTTTCTCTCTTGGTACACCTTTGTGTATATAAGGAGCAAATGAGCCTCTCCTCTATGTACTTACATAATGTTATACATAACGCTGGGCATGTTTGGGAATCTGGGCGCCTTTCCAGCCCCGTCTCCCATGTGTGCATGAGTGAGCGTGTCTGTCTACCTCAGTGAGAACGTTGGGTCGCTGCCAAAGATGTTTCTGATTGAGCCAGCAGCGACTCTTATTTTCTGCTTTTCATAATCCGTTTACTTGTTTATATGTTTGCATTAGTAAATGTGTATGTATGCATTACTGAGCCCTAAAAGACCACGCTTCAGAGACTTGATGCCCTAGCCTCTCAGAATAACTGAGAAATGAAAAAGAAATGTAATTTAAAAGAAAAGTATTTTCCACAAAAGTCAGTATTTGTATCATTTTGTATATATCCAATGTAAGAACATGGGCTACTGTTCCTCGCATACATGTTAGAAACTATCCAGAGGTCTTTGAGGAAGGGAATACCCTCTGGGTTCCTGAACAAAAAGCAAGACGTTTGCCAATAGTGAAAGAGATGTCATCAATACGCTGCCACCATGCTCCACCCAGGACTCCAAACTGCTGCTGCCACAATAGACCAATCATGTTCTGTCATGTGTTATAGGAGGCCTACTGTGCTCTTAATATGTGCCTGAACACCTTGCCAAGACCTTGCAGGTTAATTTATGTATTTATTTATTTGTAGCAGGGTCATCATCTATGTGAAATGGACCAAATGGGAAAATGTGCTTCATTTGAAATTAGACTATAGACCAGGTGTGAGCAATCCTGGTCCTGGAGAGCCACCATCCTGCATGTTTTACTTGTTTCTCTGCTCCAACACACCTGGTTTGAATCAATGGGTGATTAACAGGCTTCTGCAGAACACAAAGAGGTAATTTAACCAATGAATCAGGTGTGTTGGAGCAGAGAAACTATAGACCCATGCCAATAGAGACAAACTGTATATGATATAGAATTGCCATAGAATTATTTATTTGCTAAACTGTTTAAAAAAAAACAAAAACAAATAATAAAATGCATTTTCAAAATTTGGGATGAAACATTAAAACATTTTCGTGTTTGCCTTGCCCAGTGCTTGGCTGTATGAATTATAGTATTCTTTATAACCCCACTCTGACAGTAAGATAAGAGTTTAAACACAGTAAATGTTCCTATTGTCAGAAATTTACCATTGTCTTTGTGAATGTTGTATTAAAGTTATTTAAGAGAGATAAATTGACCATACCTTCTGCAACCAGCTGTCCACTGCATAATAAACATTTAAGGAAACAATAGGTTGAAATAAAAAAAAAATAAAGAAGAACAAAGTAGAAAAAAGATTGGTTTTTACTAAATGCGGTTGAGTCCTGTGTATCTATACTACAAGCTACTGAGGCTACAACTTAAAAAGAGTTGAGCAGGTAGCACCTACAATCCTGCTACAATCCTCAGTTTCAATCATATTCTCCATGTTGGGCCAATTACTTGGTTTTAGGTGAGATCTGGGTCAAGACGTATCTCAAAACCACTTGAACGCTGAATTCGATTTCATGGAGACTTTAGGACTGTGGAGTCAGGGAAAGTGCATTACAATTTATAGGGAGGTTTTATGGGGGAATGCAGCCATTAAAACCAGCTCTTATACTGGAGGGTTGCTCTGAGTGGAGGGGTCACTTTTTTGCGCTGACTTGTAGGTATACGTTAACAGAGCTTCTACTGATGACTCTTGGTAGATCCAGAACGTTGTTCGCCCTCAAACATCCATGATGTACAGAGATAAACCCTTCAGCTTTGTTAAAAGTCAGTCTAGGAGCCGAGCTGATGGAGTAGTGATCAGGTTAAAGCTGCTCAGTTTCTGTTTGGATCGTTTTATCCACATCTTATTATAAAGATGTTTGTCTTGACTCTTGGACCTTTGGAAAAACACTAAAACTTAAGTGAAGCAATTCAAGAGTTTAGTTCGAGTGTAGTGTCCGAGTTGTTGTACCACAGCCCTAGCTGAAGGCTGCAGTCAGCTAACAGGCCCTGCAGCCAAGCTGTCTTCCTTAGAAAACTTTTGGCTGCTTCTTCTCAGAGCTATAAATCTTACTCCTGGCATTTATGGATGTTTTCGAAGCACAGAGGGGAGATGCGAGTGGGTGTGTATGCACATGCATGCACAGCAGGGCTTCTGGCCACGAGCAGTTCCTGGAAGCAAAGCTTCCGCGTTCTTCTTTTTCCAGGAAAAAGGAAGATTTAAAATTTGGCTTTTTTCCTCCGGTTCTCCTCTGCAGCCCTTTTGCCTTCAGGCCGTTTTAATTTAGACAATGTGTGAGGAACGGGACGTTGTGTCTCCAGATGCATGAGGGTGTTTAAGCATTATGGATGTTGTCATTTTTCTTTTAAATAATGTTGTGCACCAAACAGTGGATGATGCGTTTCACATGTGATAAAATTAAAAAATGTGTTTTGTGTGGGTTTGTTAGTGACACAAACAGCAGGGAGAGAAGATTGGAGTCCGAACATGTGACTTGATGTTACTTGAGGGCAGAGGCAGGAACTTTGTTTGACCATTTGAACTCTAAAAATGCTGACTTCCCTTCAGTACATCTGACATCACAAACATACATTTTACCAATTTGTTTTTTTTCCATTAAAAATGCTTTTTTGTTGTTTTGACAGGAAAAGATGGAGCACACTTCCTCTCGCCGGCCTGAGGAGCTGATTGTTTCGGGCTATCAACGCTCAGCCAACCAAGCTTTGCCACATCATCACGGTAACTTATTTGTCGTAATGTCATCAATTCGCTTCTAGATTTATTGTGAAATGTCATAGGCTCTATGTGAATGAAACTTCAGTCCAACTATGAAAAAATATGGAAACACATCTAAAGGCTTTTTAATATTTTGTTTACACCCCCTTCACTCAGCATGACAATCTCTCTATGCCTTAAATATCAGCCAGAGTGTGGATGGTCTTTGCAGGGATTTGGCGAGGTTTTCCTGTGCATTTAAAGAAAGCAGTGGGCCTCCAGTTACACATGATGGTGTGAAAGGAAGAATCATTGTGGTGGTAGCAAATAGGGGTCCTGGTTGTAGCATATCCATGGTTTGGGGCACATCTATGTGGCTTCGTCGTCGAGAATTTGAAGCAGGACTGGCTGGGCTGGTCTAAGCTACAACCACGGTTGGGTCAAGATCATGGAAACGATCTAGCTCAGAGGTGATGCCAGTGGCACTAGATTTGGTTCAAAAGAGTCGTGATGCAGTGAGGATTATGAAGTGCAGCTCAGGGTATGGGAAGTAGCAGGGCAAATTGAAGGAGATTTTCTAAATTTGCTGTGATCCAGCCACCTTAAATAGGTCTAGCGTGCAGTGGGGCCACCATCAACAGATTAACACGTTCATGTTTGACTCACATTTGAGAAGTGTCAAATAAAGCAGAAAGAAGGACATTTCTCTATTTTCTCTATTCTAGTTTATTGACAAGTATTAAATTTCCTCCCACCCCACTGCACACACAAACCCCCCCCCCATAAACCCCTTCAGCCATTGTGGAAAATCCTTAAAGTAACCAGCCTGAGGCCGGAGCTCTTTTTATTCTTTTTGTGGTTTATTGGATTGGACTTCTCTGCTGATGTTAGTTTGTCATGCTCATGTGGCCGTATTGTAAATGTGGCATTACACCAATGGAAATATGGGACGGGGTTTTTACAGAGGCCTCCTGGTCAACCAGCGCAGGGGAGAGAGGAGTTTATAGTAAGTAGGTCATAGGTCATTGGTGCAGGGGAAGAGACAATTGAAGGTAAAGCAGGTTCATACTCTTAACACAAGCAGTGATATTACTGGAATCATAAGAGGTTTTCTACAATCCTACAGGCTCGTATAAGCTCCTGATCCAAACATTTCTTGGCTTTTTTTCTGTTATCTTCTGTTTTTTTTTCGTTTTAATTGCTGTTCCAATCACAGCGTTTAGGTGATTTTAACCTAAAGTCCTAATCTGATTAAGTTAGTTAACCTGTCTTAAAGCAGAAATAAGGAACTAGCTTTAAAATTTAACAATTAAGATGAAGTCATGTAGAGATTACCCTGACCTTTACCAACTGAGCTGGAGGTAAAGAGATCTTAATCTGCTTTTTCTTAGGGGGAAACTCCAGCATTTGTCCTCTTATACTTATATCTGGTTTGCAGTAATGGTAAATGTAGTTTTGGCCAACGTACAAAAGACCCCAACAAAAAAAATAAATAAAACTTGAAAAAGTAATGTTCCTCTTTCCAATTTTATGTGGTTGAAGATGATACAATTTTAGATTTAAGAGAGATGTGGGAGCAAAACAAGTTAAGACACAAAAATGACACATTGTATCAGGTATATATATTTTTTCCTGGAAGTTTCGCTGGACAATTTCAGCTGAATTGAAGAGGTTTACCAAAAAGATGTTTCCCCAAGTCAAATAAATTGTTTATACGGCTGCACAATATAATAAAATTTTATCTTCATCGCAATATCAGTGAGCGCAATATCAATATCACAAATGACCGCAATAAATCATAGCACCATGCATTCATGGTCTGCTGCTAATATTACATTTGGTCAATCCAACGGACTCTTGTGGCGTTGATGCCCAGACCTGGTTTAGATGATGGTGATGACAGAAAAGAAACGTGAAGAAATTGTTGGTTTATTACAACTAATTTTGTCAGCTCAATATAAACACCAATATTGCCCATCGCAAGTTTTTCCTAATATCATGCAGCAATATTCTGAGTTAAATATTAAAGTTAAATGCCTTAATTTTTGGACTTCTTCGCTTCTGCTCTCCTAATCGCATAATGCAGACAAGGGAGGCTGCAGTGACCAAAATACAGTCAACATTGTTTCATTTTTATTAAGTCTACTTTATGCAAACAGTTTACAGAAAATAAATGTTTGAATAAAGTGCCAAAGACCAAAACAAAACACCAATAAAGCTGGGTTTGGCTCATCTGAACTCATTAAGTGTAAAAACTAACGTGTCTTTCAGCACATTAAGGTGCAGCCATCAGTTGTTGAAGTTTCTCAGCTAAAGTTCTGCACATAAGAAGACTTGAGTGAAAAGGCAGGAGTCAAAGTCACTCAGCTACAGTTTCATTTGGCTTTACATGACAGAGAGAAACTTTACATCAGCCTCACTAATGGATGTGCTTTATATTTAGATCATGGTTAGCTCAGGTTGCATGCCCTTCATTTACGCCGGCCCACTCTGGCATAATCTGATAGCATGTTGTTGTCTGCGTGGAAGCCAGCCACAGTGCTATACCAGATTCAGTGTTTTGTGTTATTTCCCCCCCATTTTTTTGGTGTGCTTTAACCTGACCTCAGCCTTTGTTTCCTTCAGTAACAATGGGTGACAATGAGTGACAGCCAGAGGCGTAGCAGCTCAGGAACTCGTGTGTCGCTAACTATTGGAAAAACAAAAATGGAATATCTGTTTACTGTCTACTATTACACATCACAGCAACTGACTTCTGGTTTTACTTTCAGTTTATAGACCAAAAGGAAGACAGGTGCTACATTCAGTGCGTAAATGCACTGGTAATTCAAATACCATGTGAATGCATGGTGAAACATATACTTTGCTTTTTACTATTTTACTTATAAAAATGCATTTTATGCAGAAGTGTAACCACTTTGTTTTTGTTTCATTAAAAAAACTTTATAGCCCTGAAGAGCATGAACCTCCAGCTTTTTTTTTTTTTTTGCACTGACCTCTAGACGGTCGTCAGATCAATAATTGCTGGTTTTTGTGTCCAGGGACGGCCTGCGTTCATTCAGTGTATTTTGGGGATCTTAGAGGAATGATCTGTCTGCTTTGTGCACGGTATGTTTTGCTGTCAGATGCTAACCAGACAGCTGCAGCGAGTCCTTCACATTCCGAGTCAAACTTAATGGACGAGGGTAAGGGGGGTGGGGGTGGAAGACATTTTTGTCCTATATGTCCTCTGGTTTCCCTGTCTGAAGCCAACACTGCGATGTAGGCCAAACCAGCCACAGGAGGAGGGAGAGGAATGCCATTGAAACCATCATTATCCCCTTAAAACTGCACAAGGCCACACTTTCATTCTTCAGTTGCCCAAATGGTGAAGTGATGCAGCAGCAGTAAGAGGAAACATTAAAAGCCTTTAAACCTGGAAATATTTGCGTAGATCTGGGTATTAGCAAACAAGAAATAAGAGCAGTTCACATGCTTTGCCAAGGCACTGATGAATGACACATTGGCTGCATGTCCCCTGAAACCTTGACTGACCATTATAACAGCTTTTTTTGTTTCTTAAACCAAGTGTCGTTTATCAGTCCTGAACTAGAACATCTGCTATTTTAAACAGAACCCTGCTGATAAAGATCTTCTATTACTTTCTGTAAAATAAATTACCTTAATTGTGGCTCTTTGGTGCTGCAGTTTGATTACTAGAATTAGTTTGTACAGTGCCAGATGTTTTTTTGCACTTAAATCTGCTTATTTTTGGAGATAACCATCCATCCATAGGTTGCGGGGAACTGGTACCTATCTCCAGCAGTCACTGTGCGAGAGGCAGGGGACACCTTGGACAGTTTCTTGGAGATAACCACTTCATGATATTACTTTCATGACACTGTGTTGCACCTTAATAGATTAGCCCCCAAAGCCTTTCCCTCACCAAAAAAAAAGATAAATGTGGTGTTTTTGCTTAAAAATTAGGATGCATACCATTAGTTACTCTCCTACGCTCAAGTTCATGCATTAGGTTCCCCACCATTTGGTTGTTCCACCTTCTTTTCATTGCCTGGTCTTGAAGTCACAACTAGAAATATGACTTGATGAATTGCTATGCTAGCAGCTAAGCAAACTTGTTTAAAGTAAATGGTAATATTGGTATTCTTACAGTAAAGAATAGATAATTTGTAAGTTAGATTGTCCCCCATAATCTTTTGCCACCATTTCAAATATAGCCTAAAGCTGAAAAACACAGGGCACGCCACATTGTCTGAAGAGTATTTCTGTATGCAATATGACGGAATCAGATTACTACCAAGGACTACACAGTGATGCCAAAATCTCAGCTGTGGGCGAGGACCTTTTTGAGTTTATGTTGCTAAACAGAATGTTGCTAAAGACTGCAGCATCACAGAGTTGCAGAAATTCATTAACCTCAATATATATCAACACCTCATCAACCCGTAAACTGTCACATATTGTGCTACTAGCATCCATTACCCCAACTATTATGATGTAAGTACTAGATCCCAGCTCTAGAGTTTAACCCAGGGCTGTTGGTGTGACCATAGAACTAAAGTAAACTCAGGAAACCTCCTAAACAAATAAACCTTTTCTCACAGACTTTTTACTCTGCCCCCAGTTTCACATGACATCATTATTTACAAAGAAGTATGTACTTATTTGCAAGTGCAAATAGCGCTATCTGTAGCACTTCTGGGACATTTCTGGCAGGAATTTTAGAATATTTCTGCTGGGATAAACATGTAACCCAAAACTGATGGTAAAGTAAAGGTTTAAACATCGGCGTCACCTATGAAGTATAGAAAACTAGAGTTTTTTTTTAAGATGGCAGCGATGACAGTTTGAGTCAGTGGAAACTCGTTTTCTTAAAACGGAGGTTGTTCGCAGATCTATCTGCAACTGGTAAGATATTCATTATTCATAGAACCTCACCAGAAAATCCCCTTAAAGCTCTAAACTAGTGGACATACCTGCGAGAAAAGTCATTTTACTTCAGATTTCTTTTTAACATACACTGATAGAAAATATATATGAATATTAAAATGAACGACGGCTGAATTATGTTTAACATTTGTTTTATTTGACATGGTGGTAGTGTGGTAATGTTTACCAAGAGTAAATGGTATTGAGGCTGTTCATAGGAAGTGTATCTGGGTGTCCTGTCGTGCTTGTGTTCTTCTCTGAGTATTCGCCCCCCCTCCATTGTGGCCCTCTCACACACCCATCTCATGTCCCACTCATGAACCTGAACATCACTTGACCCTATGTCCCAGACTGTGCCTTTTGTGTGTGTGTTGTGTGATGGAGTGTGCAGCATGCCTCCTTATGATCTAAGATGATGAACTCCGACTGTGTTTGGAACAGCAGCAGCTTTTCTGTTCTCAGCTGTGTGTACATCCAGCACAATGCTCTCTTTAAGAAAAATAAGTTGCATAATCTGATGCACGTGTTCATGTGCACACTATGTCCCATCTTTGTTTTAAAAAGACGTGTGTGTGTGTGTGTGTGTCTGTGTGTCTGCGTTGTGCTGTTCTACCTGTTCTACCTTGTCCTGAGCACACTGGCCACCATATGCCATGAACAGGCTGGCTAGCGTTCCCAGAGTAATTTCTTCCTACAGGAATGTTTGGAATTTTGTGAGTGGCGTTGGGGTGGGACTTCTGAGGACCAAAGGGCTTTAGACACACACACACACAAACATGTACAGAAACACACTGAGGCTGCAATTGTAAAGCCATTTAATGAGCTTACTCCTTCCTAAACGTAAGGCTGGCTTTATTAAAAAAAGATTTCTATTCTGCTTTTCCCATAAACTGATTAACTTGTTAGAAATTAAACCTGAGAAAATACACAGATGGATATTGGTACAAAAAAATCCAGGGTTCTAAAAAGTTTAGAAGTCTAAAAATCCCAAAAAGTCATAAAGGTTGTCTCCATTTGTACCCCAAAAGGCGTAAATTCTGAAAATAAAAGTGTTGTTGAAATACTAAAGTAATATAATGAAACGGAAGCAAATAAGCACTTAGCACTCATATTTGTTCACAGTAGGCCTCTCAAGTCCTTCAGCTGATTAGTTCAATTTGAGAGATGAGCATGAACTTGCAGGACAAACTCCAGCAGCCTCGCTGATTTACTTTGGTTGGTCTTTGTGTCTGCAGGTGACTGCTGGCTCTGACTACCAGTGCATGATAGACATCTCTGTCCTGTGATTGACAAGGTTTAAACTGTCCTCAGGCGAGTCAGTCAGGTGGTGTACTACACAAACATAAGAAATCCAAACCAAAGTGAAATTCAATACGAGGACGAGTAAAACATCTTTCTGACTCTTTCAGTCTGAGCTTATGCTGAATGGATCGGTGACAAAATTACATTTTTGCTTGTGGCAATGTTAAGTCACAGCTGCTGACAAGTGCCGTGTAAAACCACGTATCTATACTTTACCATGTGAAGTATAAATAAACTTTTTCACTAAGGATGCCTTTACACCCTGAAATGCATACACAGTTATTTATTTCAGCTAAATGTAAAAGAAGAGACTCATCCATAAGAAAGTAGAGAGAAATAGAAAATTTTGTCTCTACTGGCTGAGAATGCGTCACCGTGTGTCCCAGCCAAGGTTCAGCCAAATGAGGCTGAATGTGGTACGCAGTGCAGACGGTCGTTGCATGGCACGCTGTACAAATGAGTGGGTGTCCGACTGCAGGGGAGCCCTGAAGCCACAGAGTCTCAGATTGGGGTTAAGTTTCAAAAGAAACTTTTTATTTTTACCACTCTAAACAAATCAAAATGTCAAGAGCGCTCCCATGCAACTTGTTTTCAATTTTTTATTTTTTTTTTGTATCATACTTTATCCCCACCATAACTCATGATGTTTGTTCACTTCAAGTTGTAGTGCATGATGAGTTGTTTCGCAACTATTAACGCAAAATCAAGCAAACCCCGCGAAATTGCAACTTTTTGCAACTTTGCCCAAAACACCGCAACTTTTACCCAATATTTATTGTTTCTAAAGTGATTTGCCACCGTTTCTGCAGTGTAGTCTCTTCTTTATGGGTTTGTGTAGTGTGGAATACAAAATAACCCCAAATAACTCACGAAGAAGACACATGACGTCACTTCCTGTTAACATCAGAATGCCAGGAGAATGCAGGAGCAGCGACCGAAGCAAAAATGTGCGCTATTGCTTCACATTTGCCCACAAAGATTTCAGCAAACCAGTTTCCTCCCCAGCTGCAGCTGTTTTGCACGTCCTGCAGTGTAATCATGGAACATAAACGCATCGACAAACACTTTGTGTCTGCAAAACATGTGAGGAGAGCTGCAGACGAGGGACAATCCAGAAATGGTCATGAATGTCAGTTTATAAGCTATCAAAGTTCTCAAATACAGCACCTTTTGATAATGTCAATGTTTGTTGGTAATTATCTCACAAAACTAGGAGGTATTTTTGGTTTATATATTAAAAGTTATAGTTTTTTATTGATTTTAGTAAAAAAAAAAAAAAATTGCAACTTTTCATCCCAACTTTTAGGAAATTGCCCCGCAAAATCTGGCATTTTAGCCCGCAACAATCACAAAAAATGCCTGCGAAATCCTGGAGGGATTGGCTTATGTAGTTTGTAACCATGGAAGCAGAGAGAGGACATGCTTAGAAATTTGTTTTCTTGGCCTTATCTCAAAATGACGAGTCATTTATTTCAGTATCTCAAGATAACAGTGCTTGTTTTCTCTAAATAATGAAGCTTGTTCCCTTGAGATAATGGGCAATTTAGGTTTTTCGACAGGGAAAAGTTCATTTTCCTGCAGTTAATCGTGAATTTGTAATTCTTTATATTTAACAAATGAGGTACTTAAACAGTAAAAGTACAATCTTGCTGGGCTGAAACCAGTTGGTGACTCTAAGTTGTGTGAAAATAGACAAATTTTCCACTATGGTTTCATTGAATCCTGAGTCTGTCCAACCAAATGACCCGTGAGCCATGCAAATGTGTTTTGTTTGGCCAGTTATCATGACCTTTTTGTGAGTGCACGGATTGCAAAACTATAGATTAATGTTTCATCTCCTAAATCAGTTTTGTTGTGTTGAAAATGCCACTTCAAGGAGCATTAATCATTGATATCCAACTGTCATGACAGCAATAATGAGAAAATCATCACTTTATCTCTTGAAAAAATGTTTTATTTTTTTTATTTCATCTCCAGAATACAAAACTTGTTTTCTCAAGATAAGATGACACTAGCTGCACCTAGGAGGTAAAAGTTGTCATGAAGGTGTTCGCTGTCCCTCACTTCCTCCTCCATCTTTGCCTCCACAGACGATGATGTGGACCTGGAGCAGCTGGTGAATGACATGAACTCGTCCGTGGAGAGCATTCAGTCGACGCAGGAAGACACGGCGCTTCTCCTAAACAACGGCCACGTGCACGCTGCGCACCACCAGCACAGACATCCCGCCTACCTGGGTCAAAGCCAGGTTCCCCGCCGTCACACCCCGTCCCTGCCCCTTTCCTCCCCCTCCAGGCTGAAGCAGTCTCAGCCGATGCACATCCAGGCTGTCAGGTAAACACCTCTGTGTTCATCTGACTGGTTTATAGTCGATGTTAAGGCAGCAAACAGCTCTGTGCTTACAGAAATGACAAATAATGCTGAAAAGGAGTGCTTTTTCTCTTTTGTTTTAACATGTGGGAGTCAGAAAAGCTTTGAGTTGTTTGTAGCTCTTCTGTCTGTTCTGCTCTTTACTCACCATCAAATCAGATAAATAAATAGATTAATTCAGTAATGTAGTTTAAGTCTGGTTGAAGGAAAAAAAGGGGGAAACAGTTCTTATATTTAGGTCTATAAACATTGAAATTTTAATACAGGAATATGTAAAAAACACCTGACCCAGCCTTTCTGTTTAAGGTGCTAAAACCTTGACAGGTTTGTCTCAGGACCCTGATTTTACCTGAGACACAATCCAACATGTCCACAGAGTAAAACCACAAAAAACAATAAAGTTTAATAGTTTTAACTGTGGTTAATTTTCTTGCCTAAAATCCCAGGAGACATTTTTTTAACAGTAAGAAGGAATTCATTATTTTTTCTTTTTATATGATGAATTATGAAACATTATTTATTTAATAATTGAAAATTAAAACATGAATATGGTGTACTTACTTTTACCATCCCTCCCCAAGTCTTGATTTAAACTTTAATGAGTATGTGAGTCTTTCACACATACTAATTAACTTTATAATTAGTTTGTAGAAAAATGCACTACACACCCTTTTACCTTATTTTCTTGGGTGGTAAAAAATGGTGACCACATTGTTGGTCTAAAATATTATTAATTGTGAAATCAAATTTAAAAAGGGACCTGAACCAGACATTTTAGTTGTGGACAGATTTTTATGCTCTCATTGTTGGTACTTACTACGCAAGTTTCTCTTCAGATTTTCACCCATTCCTGCTCTGATCTCTTTTAAGATGGAAACTCTAAACCTGATGGAAGTTTAAGGCTTTGACGAGGCTGTTAACACATCTTTGAATGTTTCCTGTTAAAGCTCGTTGCTGCGCTAAAAGTTGTGTTCTCCAGTCTTAAATCGCTAAGAAGCAGATTGTCCTCCAGTGTTTAATGCCATTCTTCACATTTTTTAGTTCAGTGACCAAAATCTTAAGTTCTCACATTTAAATAAAACAAGCAGCCTTTCCACAGCATGATGCTGCCACCACCATGCATCACTGTGGGGTTGATGTTATTGGAGTGATGAGTGACGGTCAAAAGGTTTAGTCTGTCTTTTTTCCCCAAAATGTTTTCAATTTATGTTTCAAACTCATATTAGCATACTGTAGAATCTATGATTTTATTATGTCTTAAAAATAA
This sequence comes from Kryptolebias marmoratus, assembly GCF_001649575.2. Classification (NCBI taxonomy): domain Eukaryota; kingdom Metazoa; phylum Chordata; class Actinopteri; order Cyprinodontiformes; family Rivulidae; genus Kryptolebias; species Kryptolebias marmoratus. The sequence continues at coordinate 16,819,927 of NC_051434.1, forward strand.
TTCTTCACAATAACAAGGTTGTTTTTTGTTGTTAATTACAATCATCTCTTTTTTTTAATCTAATTTGTCAGTTTCTATTCTCATAATCAGTCCAATTTTTTAGGAACTTTTCGGATTTTTTTTTTTTTGCTTAACTAATGGTCAGTATTCAGTTTCTGGTTTTGGTTAAAAAAAAAGATCAGTATTTTATTCTTCTGTGCGCGAATGACACCCATAGTTCTGTGTAAACTCTGAGGCTGTAACACAAATGTGTCTGTCTCCCTCTGCAGGTGCTTAAAGGAGGAGCAGCAGCTGCGTCCAGCCTCTCTGCCGGCCATCCCCAACCCATTCCCAGAGCTCTGCAGCCCGGCAGGGTCCCCTGTCCTCAGCCCCACGCAGACCCCTGACAGACATGCAAGTACCCCCAACACCACACCTCCCAGTGTCACTGCCAATTAGTTAAAATGATAAAATATGAGGGAAGAGATGAGTTTTGACTGGGTATCAAACGCTTTCTTTGCTCCTTTTTGTTGCTGTATTTGATCAGTCACAGAGGTGGAGTGTCTGTGTGTGTGTGTGTTTAGAAACCAGCTGAGCGGCTCATTATGTTGAGATCAGAGGAGTGTGTTGACTTTGGATACAAATGGCCTTTTCCTTCCATTACACCACATCTCGCCCAGGGTTATCTGCTCCCGTGTGCGCTCACTATCAATCACATGCAACACACACTCATGCAGACATGTTTTGCTGTGGAAAAAGGTGAGCAGTGTCACCAGGATGCTGCAGACGGAGTGCAGACTTCCGCAGCAGAGCTGGGAATACGGCTGGGAACGTCTTCAGGTCGGATCTCTCTGAACACTCTGAATCCGACTGCCGCCTCCGGCCGGACAGGCACCTATTTCCGGTTCACACGCTTCAAACCAGGCTGTTAAGTGTGTGTGTGTGTGTGTGTGTGTGTCTAAAACAGTCTTGCCCTTCCTTCCCCCTGTTAAGCCTCCTGTGCCAGGAATGTTCCATCCTCCTCAAAGATGTTTTCAGGATGCCCACCCTGAACAACAAAACTGGTTTAAGACGGTCACTAACTCGCTCCCTCTACTTCCACAAACACACACACACAGCTACTTGTGGTATTATTTAGTCATCACACACACATAGACATGCAATAAGGCAAAGCATTAGTTTTGCATTTTGTTGACATCATCTCACAAGGTCTGTAGTCATAAAGCAGGTTTGCAGTTTGTACAAAGGATCTGTTGTGTGCCTTAAATCTGTGGGAGGAAACTAAATGTTGCCTCATGTCTCTTTCCCAGATTATCTTCATTATGCCAACAATTCGGTCAATGTAACTATTGTCATGTGTAGCCAAACAGGGAAATAATTTGTCATTGCTGATCTGTTGTGTATTTTATTTGTACTATGTAGCATTTTCAACTCATTTTTTAATGCCACAAAACCCCTTTAAGGCAGTCGGGACATTCTTCAGCACAAAAATACGAAGGCAGTGAGTGGCGTCTTTTTATTTTTTATTTTTTCCTTCAGACTGAACAGTGATAATGCTAACGCTGGGAGGATTCACAGGCACATGGAAAAAAATCAACATTTATCACTGGGTAAAGAAAGGGGAGGTGGAGGGATATTCTGTTTTAAAAAGCAGAAGAGATGACAGCAAGAGTGGTTAATGTGTCGCTGTAGGTGACAGGGATTAAACTGGAAACTAATAATTTAATTAAATTTATCTACTATTACTGTAGTTAACAATGATTGATTGTTAAGCGTAACAGCTGAGAGAACTACAGTAGGATATAATCACACTAAACACTTTAATTGTCTCTTTCTCATAAAGTCACAATTAGTTTTACATTTAGACTCATTTCATGAGTTAAATACATATAAACACTTTCCTAAACAAGATAGGAAACTAAAGAAGTAAAAAAATGAAGTAATTGGCAGAATCTTTATTCTATGTATTTAATTCAGTTAAAACAAATCTAATAATGTACTTATCTGATGTTTATCTAGTGGAACAGCTCTTGACTAAGTCAATTAGTTTTCACAAGACAGTAATATAAAAGGGTTTCAAAGGAGTTTTATTTTTCTGATCATGTCAGCCTGAATAAGGACACGAAGTAGACAATAACTGTGTAGAGTTTGCTGATCGTTGTCATTATGTTGACATGAATGCACCTAATTTCACTAATATGTCCTATTAAGAGTATTCATGGCCTGGGGACACACACACTGCTGCTTTTAATTGGGCTGTTTTTGCACCCAGCTGGAAGTTCGGAGTTTTATTTAAAGGAAAATAATTCAGGATGCAAGTTTCTGTCTCGAGCTCCTAGCAGCGTTGTCTGCCGCAGAACAGGAACGCGGAAAGAAAGATGCACTGATTGAGACGGAGGATAAAACAAATCAAAGCTTCGAGGGATATGGATTTAATGAAGCACAAACTTTACATTGGAAATTTGGGACGCAGCATGGGCGCGACTCGTCATTTCGACTATGAGCTGTAATGCTCTTGGTGTTAAAGGAGAAGGTGATGCAACGTAGTGCAAAACTGTCCCAAGTATTTTCAGTTAAATATGGGTTTTAAAACGATTTGCAATGGTTTGACTAAACACCTGCAAGCGTAATGACAATCTCAGCGGCATATGCTATTTATTTTTGTTTTGTGGCATTTGACTTGCTTCATGTGATTTAGAAGGCCAGCGTGTAAAAACCTAGCTGGTAAACACGGCTGAGTATTGCTTGCTTTATATATTTAGCGTCACCGCTGTGTGAAAAAGAAACAAAACTGATTTGTGGATTTTCTAATTTACCCAAACAGCCTTATATAAAACTCATTACCTTCAGTAAGGTAATGCTCAAAGTGAGCTGTGGCTGGACTTCAGCTGATTGAATGAAACCACGGCTGATCTGATCACTTGAATACAGCAGGGCCGTTAGACTTTCTCTGCCGTGGCCTTTTACTGCAGCCACGCTATGTTGTGTAATGTGATATGTAAGCTAACAGTTGGTGAGGAGAACCTGTGTAGGCGTTTGAGCACATGCACGTATGAGTATATGCAGATTTGTGAATTATGCACTCAGTTGGAACATATTAATGCTCACGGGACAGTCGTATGTGCCGAGTGATCAGCAGGCAGCTCTGTTGTATTTGCATCTGTCTCCCTGCAGATACAACTGAGCTAAGTTCTAAAAACATTCTCCACAGAGCTGCAGTCTTCCTCCAAGGGGTGCACAGCCCCGTGAAGCAGTGCGTATGAGAAAACAGGCCTAAAGCTGTGCTCCACCAGCGTTTAACACGGCGAGTCTGAGAGGTCTTATTTAAAACTTTACATTGACTTTAGCAGCTGCCAGAAGCCTATTCTAGCAGTCAAACTGTTACTCTCTGTCAACTCTTTTGGGGGCCTTTTCCCACGCAAGTTGTGGCACTCTTACACCATTCAGCTCCGTCGCGTTCCCTTGGCTTTCACAAGGGTTTGGTCAGGTCCTGTCTGTCATTGCTGTGCAAATGTGTTTGTTTTGGCACCCCGACCGTGGCTGTAATGTAACTCCTGCTTTTATTTGTGGATTATGAACATCAGGGACAGCAGGGGGGCCCAGTAGTTAGATACCCTGTCTCAGTCGCAAGCAAACGGCTTGGATCAGCGCCTGAAATCTTGGCATGCCTGCTGAAGTACTGTAGCTTTGAGCAATACACCAAACCTCTTTTTCTGCTCTGTAGCTGACCCTGACCTCTGACCCCCTTGGGGATGGATGTGAAAAAGCCAGTTTCCCACAGTTTTTATTGTTTGGTCTTGTGATTGAAATAATTACGGCTTGTGAAAGTTGGCTCTAGTGTGTGTAAAAGAGAATCATGTTCGGCGCTGACTGCGTTCTTTGGACGTACCTGCTGTAGGGCTCCGGGAGTGAGGAGGAGGCTCGGTTGGTGTTGGTCCACCACTTTGGTGCAGACTCAACAAATAAAACAGCTTGAATTGGTAAAAATTGTCCTGCATTTAAATCATATGAGTGTGACTGTATATTTATCAGTGTGTTTGTCTGAAAGCAAAATATTTCATGAACCACTGAACAAGTTTTAATGAAACTTACAGAAAGTAACTAAGATCCAAGATGGCCGATACTTTGTTCATATTATAAACACAAAACAAAATAACTCAGTCAGTTTTATGCTGAGCTAAAGTTGGGTTTGGTAGATGCTGAGTCATCCTCAACATATATTTTGAGCTCCAACAGAGGACATCTTTGTTTAAAGGTTTGTCGTGCAGGGTGGCGGGTGATATGCATTCCTTCAGTAATGATGTCTCTGCTGGACTGAGCTGCATGTTATGTAATGCTAGTTAGCAGGGGATTGACAAAGTTTCCACACTCTTATTCCAAATATAGTGCGACTTTTCTCTGGCTTTATTTAGTTTTGCTAAAGAAGAACAATTGTTAGAATAAATGAGACGAATAAATGATTTATTTCCATCTTCATCACATCTGCTTTGTATTTGGGAGCATTTTGGCTCAATCGTCTCAAAAGAACTGGTTGAGCCGATGAGTTTGAAGGGCTGCTTTGGTTGCACATGACTTCTCAGTTCAGAGGTAAGCTTTGGGCGTCGGTCAGGAAGATTCATTCCCTGACTGCAGCATTCTGTGCCCACAGCACGATGCTGCCACCACCGTGCATTAAATGCATTTAAATGGTGTTCTTGGCTTTTTAAGTTATGCTGTTAAAGGACTTGTTTTACTGTAAAAATAAACTCTGTGATATTAGGTACTGCTATGTACCGTGTCATCCAGCAGCTTTATCCGGTCTGTTGCTTTCACTTGAGGCTTCACTTGTCTTTTTATTTTTTAGGAGACTCCTTTCTGAGTTATGGGATGGCTGCTTACCGACACACATTTTTATAAACTAGACCTGTGAAGGTCCACCGTAATGAACCGATTTTCTTTTTCGTGGCAAGTAAAAAAGAAACAAGTTTGAAGGCATTGGGGTCAGCCTTAAAACACAATCATATTGGCTCTAGTTGCCTCCAAAGTGAGAAGCTTGTAATGTTCTGATATTGTGGGAAGTCCTGAAGAGTTTAAGGGCACACTCGGTGTTTAAAATGTGCCAACATGAAATCAGTGGCGTGACTTGGTTGATGACTTCAACCTAATTTAAGTGACCTTATCAGTGGCTTCTGGGTTAAATTGATAGCCATGACATGACTGATGTTAACATTAAAAAATCTTTTTTTTTTGGTCCACTTTTTTATTTGAGATAGTTGGATGCTTCCTGCCATAACTAAGTATCTAAATACACTGTCACACATTCTAATCAAGCAGTAAAGATGGCAGTTTGTTTTAAATAACTGGTTTGTTTATAATTTGTTTGCACTGTATCATTTATAGAAACGAGAAGCGCAGCCTTCAAAGAAACAAGTTGAAGTGTTGATTGATCTTATGTAGCGATTAAAACAGGAAAGAAAGATCTAAGTCACACAGACTAACGAGCACTCCTGCCTCCCCTTTGATTTGAGGTCAGCTGATGTACTTCTGCACGCAATGGTCTGCTGACCCACTGCAATCAGACGAGGTGCACGGAGGTGTTTGTGTCTGTCTGCACAAAGATGGCGGTGACGCTCACTTGATACAGTAGGTTTAAGATGAAAGTACAAATGAGCTCAGTTATTTGATGGACACCAGTTCAGCGTGTAATCTTCTACTGTGGAAGGATTTAGCACAGATTGGGTGACTGTTTCTGCTGTTCTGTGTGTGTAGGCTTAATGAAGATTTACTAGAGTCTTTAAGTTTCTGCCAAGCACAAAATGTTTCTCACGGTGTTGCAATGTGATGATGCAATTAGAAAATAGTTTTATTTTATTTGAAGATTTTAGGCATCATTACTGTCAAACTATAAAGTAGTTTTCCCAGTGGAGTCAATAACCTCGGATCTCATTGGTGATATCAATATTCAGCTATTTTCACTTGTTCTAAGTGTTATACTCAATGACATTTACATACCGAGGTAGAAAATGCCAGTGTGTTTTTACCTAAATATATTAAATAAATATGAGTTTCCTTCAATAGGCATCATGATGCATTCCTGACAGCAGAACGTCTTTTTATTAATGCCCTAACCCACTCTCGTTATTCTGATTCACAAACGACTTGAATCAAATGCTTGCAAGTCTCTTGAACATCATGAGATGTTCACTGCTGCCCTTCCATGTGTCGTCTGATCTCCTGACACCTAAAAGAAGATATCGCTCCATCGAACCTAAAGCACCCAGGATGTGCTGTAACGTCAGTCTTGTAGCAACATGGCTGCTAAAATCCCAGTAATGCTCATCCTGACAAATGAAACAACTTGATCTTTGATGTCTTAGTTGTGGTCCCGACTTTCCAAACTTGCATCAGATTGCAGCTCTGATTGAAATGAAGATGGGGTGAAGGTTTCATTCCTGTAAAGGGCGTTTACACACATTTAGCTGTTGAGATTTTATTATAAAGGATCAGTAATATCCTGTTCTTGACCAAACTATTCAGCTTTTTGCCTCCTGCTTAGACAAATTGGATCAACAACAATACATTCAGGGATCTTTGCATGGAAAAATAATCCATTCTCTAAACTATTTTAATGGCAAATCCACTCTGATTTTTATTATTTTAATAATCAGAAGTTTACATGGTTTTAGGTTGTATTTTTTCGGTGCAACTTATTTTAGTTCAACCTACAAATGAGTCAGTCAGTGAGATGACTTGATTCACACGTCTCTGTATCTGAGTGAACTGTATCTGTTTACACATGAAAAAGACAGGTCCTCCCTTTGAGGCCAAACAACTAGTGCCCCTAAAATTTAATCTAAATCATTAAATTTGAAAGTAAACCCATGATAGCTTGAGATTTTATGTAGGATGATGGGATTAGGGTGAGGTCTTGGCGAGCAGTGAATATGTTTAAAGTTAGGATCTCCTGAAAGTTCCTGTAAGTCATGAACCCACGGTTACGTGAGCGTGCGGAGCCGGCTGCCGGGTCGTGTGGAGGCGAGCCACTCGCCGAGGTTTTGTGACGGCACTCTGGTGAAGTGAAATTGAGTTTGGACTGTCTGCAGAGCTAATCAGCTCTGTCTGGCCTGAAACCTGAAGACCGCTCACTGACATGAAAGACAGATGATGTTGTCAAAGACCTGGGTGGGAGTCGCCGCTAACCAACATTTAAACGCCAGCGTTAGCGATGGGTGCCTTAATCTACAAAGACAGCTTCCAACACACAGCCAGCCGTGAGGGTTTGTTTCTCAAAAGATCAAAAAGTCCACGGGTTTATCCTTCGATTGTTCAACTTATTTTGCGTTGAATTGAAAGGTTACACACTGTGATGAAAAAGAAAATTGCAGCGTACTGAAAATTTTCACCTTTTAATCAGTTCTGCTAGAATAAAAATACTTTGATTCTAGCAAATTTTTAAGAACAGCACATTGATGTGGGGAAAGTTATTAGCTAAAATCAGAAATGCCAAATAGATCTGAACATGTGCATTGTCTGGTATTTAAAATTTGTCATTTGCCACTTGCTCAATTTGCTGAATCTATGTAAAATAAATACCCCAACAATAACTTTAAAAACCCAGTTCTCCCAACCCTGATCAGGACTAAGAAACTTTTTAGATGAGAGGCGAAACATAAGAAGCAGTGCAGCTACTTCTTTTAAAACTCAACAAAAACAACAGGAAGAAATTTGGTATAAGTGCTTTATGGCGGCACTACAAATATTAGAACTGAATAATTCCTGTTAATTTTCAGATACATAAAGCTGAGGTTATTACACTCTAACATTAAAGCCAGCTAGACCATAAAGGTCACAGTGATGGCGTTTTAAGCCGGGTTCACGCAATGCAAGTGTTGACAGTCGTGAACAAAGTTTTTCGTCATAAAAAGAGTCAAAGTTTTGAGTCTGTGGTCTTTCAGTGTGACAGACTCACTGACAGATTTACGACCAAAGACGACCTAAGACGACAAAAATCAAGCAGCGTCATAAAATTTCTGGGAAAATCGGTATTATAATCGCAGCAGTCTCTTATTCCAACCCTCCCTTCTCCTCCTTTTATTAGAGTTTGAGTCTAATAATAAAAAGAACATTATTTTGTATTTATTGTTGGACTGATATGTCTGACATTGGTACTGTGTGATGCGGTTTACTACCAACAGCTTGTTATATCGAGCTTATATGGTTTTTAAAGCAACACAGTGTGTGCCAGCCTTTAATTTATTTTGTGATGTATCAAGGCCCTAAATGTTCAGTTTAACCCCAGGAATGTATGTTATGTTATCCTTTGCTTTGATTTTTGATAGCTGGAAGAAAAGATTAAAAATAGCTGAAGCGCCCTCTGCTTGCAGCGACAGCGACTGGTTTTTAGCGGCGGCTCTTCCTCTCCATATTTCGTTGCTTATCAAAGGGATCGGAGGGGTTATCTGTCGGATGACCTCAGTGTTTATATGTGAAAACCCAGACAGTGTGCAGAGCCATCCACTGAGTAAAGACTGCTTTTACACCCTGCAGCTCATGTTACGGTGGGAGAGACCGGCTCTGGCTTAAAACAACCAGATCAATTGTGTGTGTCTGTGTTGTGTGTCTGAGCTTGTGTGTGTGTGTATGAGAGAGAAAGAGAGGGAGGTTGAGGGGCTCATAAACCTCTTGGTCAAGTGGGTCTGACCCAGGTGCAGATTATTGTGTTTGACCTCTGACCCTGTTGATACTGTGTGTGTGTGTGTTTGGGTATCCGTGTGCAGGTGTCTGCTCATGACCCTTCAGACCAATATGTCGTGACTCCAAGCCCTCCTTACGCGTGTGTGTGTGTGCATGTCGCTAAAAGCAACATAGGAAACAAATAACGCTGTACATTTTTACCCCTCACCCTCCTTTATTGAAGTAGAACAGAGGCGAGCGTGGGGGGAAGGGAGACGTGAAGGTGGGTTACATTTCGCCGTTTCAAGACGAAGCTGGCTGAGGAGAATTATGGGCAAGGATTTCAAGATTGTCTTAGGAGGAGAGGCGGATTGAGAGTGAAGGTAAAGAAGTACGTGAACAAACGGAGATATAAAGAGGAGGAATGAGAAAGAAATGGAAATCAAACAGATGGAGGACGTGGAAGAATTTGCCTCAGTGTGACGCACAAAGTATGCTTGTTATCGCTTCCTACACATGCTCATCTCATGCATGTACATGTAAATCTCTTACACACACACACACACCCACACACACATACACACACAAGTGCATATACTCAGTCAGAATGTCTCCTGAGCTGTAGCATGAGGCCGAAAGAAAAGACGAACAGTAATGTACAAAAAAGAGAAAAACTGCTGCAGATGGTCTTCATAGTTTACATTTTGTCTTCCTCGTTTGAGAATGTGTGTATATGTGTGTGTGTGTGTGCGCGCCTCGCAGCTCTCACACACACTATTAGGGGCCAGCTGGGTTGGCCTGTGTGCTACACATGAGCCTGATTATGACTCAGTATTGCATTACTGACATTCCTCTATAGATCTTTTCTTTTTTTTCTATTCCTCATTACTCCCCTCCAGTCTTTATTTTAATCTCACTTCTTCTCCCCCCTCTCTCTCTCTCTCTCTCGTCCATCTTCCCCTCCATAGCTCCTCCTCGACACCCCCTACACCCCCAGCAAAGCCCCAAACACGTGGCATAGTGACCCACACAGCTCCAGATCCAGTCAGCCCTCTTGTTTGTTTTGTTATTTATTTATTTTTTGTCTGTGACTGTCCCAGCCGTCAGAGTGCATTACACATGTTGCTATGGTCCTAACACTCCTGCCTAGTATTTCACATGCAGCTGAGGAGGAGGAAGAGGAAGAGGAGGAGGAGGATAAGCGGGAGGGAGGGGACAGAAATTGAAACCGTCAGGCTCAAAGGAAATGTCAGAAGATGCAGAAGAATAAGGGATGGCCGTCTCTGACCTGTGATTGGCTCAGGAGTTTGAGCTTGTCCTCTGTCTGGATGTGTGTTTGAGGAGTTGTGGGCGTGTTTAGGGGGGAAAAAGATGGTGTGGCGCCGTCAGTAAAAGGAGCTGACAGAGATTTTTTTTTTTTTTTTACCCTGTAGAAGTAGGAGGGGTGGGGGATCAGGTGGATGAAACACAAGCCCGAAGATAAGAGAGTACGTGACAGGTAGCAGCTCACTGTTTAATAATCCCACACTGCGTTAATCCAGAGTGAAGACGAGGAGGAGGTGGAGGAGGAGAGACTGCTCATACCACTCCTCGCAGCTCAGCAGCTTTTCTGCTGCCCAGCATGAGAAGAAGACGGGGCAGGCTGCCTCTCCTTCGCTTCGTCTCTCCTTCGCTTTCGTCCTTCCTCTGTCACTTCCTTCCCTCCCACCCCCCTCCGTTTCCCTGCTACCTCTCTTACATTCGCCTCGCCAATCTGTCCTTCCCTCCCTCCCTCCTCCCCTCGCGTGCTCTCTCTCTCTCTCCTCCTGACTTCCTCTCCTCCTGCTCTGTTTCCTCCCTCCCTCTCTGTCCCTCCGTGTCACTGGAGAGCGTCTCAGTGTGAAAATGCCATCCTGCTCTCCAGACTGTTGCCTCTTACAGGCTGTGGAGGTAAGGAACCTGTGTGTGTGTTTGTTCCTTTCCCGGATGTCTGTCATGAGGTGTGTGTGCGCGCGCGGGTGTGTGTGTGTTCTTGTCCATGGGCGTCTGGTTGTCAGTTTGGAGTGATGAGGACCTTTTCGGTTTTTACTGCTTTGCTTAACTATTACTAAAACTTTTCTCAAACAAAACTAATGCGTCATAGATGAACTCCCCCCCCCCCCCCCCCCNTTTTTCGAGGGCATGTGGGAAGAGAGGAGGCAGTCTTCAGGCTTTGCAGGGGCAAAAAAAGTGCAGTGACGTTGTTTCTGGTTTCACTGGGAGTCTTCCGAGTCGTCATTTTGGAGCTTTTATGTTTTGCGTCTTTCTAGGGTGGCATCGCTGCCTTTTTTTTTTTTTTGTGTGTGTGTGTTTGTGCATATTTTTACTTTGCGGCGCCATTGTCCGATTTAATTTTCCATTCCCCACCACGGCCCCCCCTCCCTCCTCTCCAGCCTCTCGGCCATCACCAGTTTTGTGTCTTGTTTCATGTAATTTTCAGCAGTTGCTCCCCGGTGGTTTTCTGTGCAGAGAATCCCTGCTGAGGACAGAAAGTGTTTGTACGGGGGTGTGTGAGAGCATACACACAAGCATACACACTTGTGCCATTTCTGTCTCGTGTTTTGTAGATTCTTGGAGTCGCTTCCACGGTTTGCAGGCACTTTTTAAATATTCTTTTACTCTCATTTCTGCATGCGTTTCTGCGACAGCGAGACTTCTGTGGTGTGCCTGTGTGAGTTTGCTCATGCAGCAGTGTAAAGCAGCTGGTCTGTGGTTATCTGCGCAGCAACACACTCGATGAGGGCAAGATTACACTCGGTTTAAATGTCGCTTTGGGCACTTGGCTGGAATGGTTCAAAATGGCGCAACAATGGGAGGTACTCCAGCTTTGAACCCTACCCGCTTGCTGCTCCCAGCGGTGACATTTTTTTTAATGACAAAATGCAACACGTTTAAATGCACCGCAGTGTTTTAGCGTCTAAGAGTAAATGTGTTACTTTTTTTCCCCCAACTTTTCCTATCGTGGATGTTCTTCCGTGTGACGGAGAACGTGTCATTATGGGGTCAGATGCGTGATCGCAGGAGTGCGTTGGAGTAAGTTTGCCTGTTTTGGACAAAAGGGCTGAACTGAAGGGCAGGCCAGCGTTTCCTGGACGTCATCCTTCTTCTTTTTTTTTTTTTTTAAAAGCATCTTTCATGTTCAAGTGACAGAATTATATGAGCAAGACCTCTTTAGAGTGGACTTGATTGAGCATCCGATCATGGAGGTAAATGCGGTTGCTGTTTTATTTCTTTATTTCTTTTGATATTGAAATTCCTGGGAGCAGCTCGGGACATGCCGTGCATCTCACTTAGCCCTGCTGGTGGGGAAAACATGAAGCCCCCCTCCCGCTCGTCTTAACTTCATCTGCCCCATGTGTGTCCTCAGATAGTGAAGGTGTGGAGCGAAGATGGAGCCGGGAAGGTGGTGGAGATGCCTGCAGACATGACGGCGAGGGATGTGTGTCAGCTGCTGGTCTACAAGAGCCACTGTGTGGACGACAACGCCTGGGCGCTAGTGGAGCACCACCCCATCCTCGGCCTTGGTGAGAAAACATGTCGGAGCGCAGGTTTATGGAAAATATCCCTTTTTTGTTTCCTCTTTTTGCAAAAGATATTATTTGGTTACTTATTTTCTAAAATAGGGATTTTATTTTTTAAAATAGGTAGCAAACACACTGATTTATATATGTAGGAGGCTTTATTATCAACAGTTTCTGTAGCCTGTAAAATACCAAAACACCCATCTTTAGATGTGACGATACGAGAGTTTTGGAGGATTAATCTTCAGCTGCATCCCTGCATATTCATCTACAGCGTCAAGTGTGTGTCGCCCGTGTCTAAACTCCTTTTGTGTGTGTGTGTAAAGGTGGATAAAGTCTTCCTATGTGTGTGCATCCAGTGCCTACGTTCGCTCAAGTGTGTGTGGATGCCTGTACGTCGCGGGCAGGGAGGTGTGGTGGTTGCGGGATTAAAATTTTTCCATGTTCTACTTACAATGCCTGTTCCCTCCCAAATAATTTGCTCAAGGGCGAGAAAAGAGGGGAAGAGGGACAAAAGAAAAGCACGAGACTCGCTCAGCTTCGCCTCTTCATTTCTGCTGTGACTCCCTTTGAAGCTTTATTAATTTCTTCTCTCTTTCTCTCTCTCTCTCTCTTTTTTTTCTTATCTGGGTCTTTCTTTGTCCTTAGTGAGGCTTTCCTTCTCCTGAGTTGTATTTTTAGAGTCAAAGGATCGCTTTGTGCTTTCTTGCTTGATCTGCGTTTCTGGAAAAAAAAAAAAAAAGTGCTCTGGAGAGATGGAATGTGAGGTGAGGAGAGGGAGGGGTGGAAAGAGAGGGAAAGATGAAGGGAGAGAAAGACAGAAAG
>NC_051434.1:16832958-16868855 GCF_001649575.2 Kryptolebias marmoratus
GGCCTGGACTAAAGCGTCATACCAGAGCTGCGAGGAGCCAATCGCGGGTCTCCGTCGGACGAGCCCCTAGCCTTCCTGACCAATCAATCTTTCTTTAACCTTCCACAGGAAATTCCCCTGGTTGTAGCCAGCACACTCTCGCAGGCGCGCACACAAACGGAGGCCAGACATTTTTCACCCCCGAAGTGCAGCCAGAAAGCTGTTTTTAGCACAAACAGCAACCACAGTGTCACCAAAATAAAGTACGCGTCTGTTTTAGAGAGCACGTGTTGTTTTGCTTCATTAAAGCGACACTTCTTCAAAAGTGAATGTAGGAAGGAGAATCCACAGAGCTGGAACATCCTGACATGATCGGTTTCTAATCTGCTTCGTACGCCCTCAAATTTCAGACACCCCCCCCCACACACACACACACACACACACACACAGAAAGCCATTGGACCACAGTGAGCAGGTTAGGCCTCTGTGAGCTCCTAATGTGTGCTCGTGTATTTGTCTGTGGCTTGTACTTTGCTTATGGCTTTGCTGCTCTCAGCAATCAGCCTAAACACATGACATCATCTTCCTGCAATGCCCCCCCCCACACACACCAGCTCCTCTCCACCTTCACCTCCTCCCTCCCTGCCTCGCAGTGCCTCTTCTTCTTCGCTGCCCCTCCTCATTCAACATCTCACCCCCCCTTTTCTCGTCTCTCAGTAACAGGTGGGTTTTCTTGCTGTGTCATTGTATGCAATAGTACAGCCAGGGATGCAGTGATAAATATAGAAGCAAAAACCTCCAGTGGTGACTGGGACAAAGGAGGACAGATAATCTGACTGTGAGTCAGTTCTGCTACGAGGTGTGGATTTTTTTCACAAATAAATCGGGTTAGCACTTCTGATCTTTCCTGTAGGGTGACGAGGGAACAAAAGGAGTAACGTTGTAACTTAACATCAAAGTTATTAGGCTACATGTTTAAGTTCCAGCAAATAAAAATTCATGCTTCCTGTTGTTGGAGGATAAGTTTCAAATGATTAAATACTAAAAAGTTTCTTTAGTGTAAATCTGCCATTGGCGTTAAGCTTAGATGGAGAATAGAAAAGGAAGAGAGAGAAAATTTATATTAAGTATAAGTGGAGAAGCTTGCCTATCACATTCGGGCCTTCTCTACCCATCCCACCTGCGCCGATAAAACAGGGTGCAGTCATGGAGGCAGTCACACACCCACAGGTGAAGGTGATTAAACTGTCCTCACAAACACACAGCCTGTTTCATTTGAAAACAAAGTTCATCTTTATGTTTATCGAGATGAACGTATTTGTGGTGAACGTTGTCCCTAGATGACCTCCTGTGTTTGTGTTTTCTGTAGCTTTTAGATAAGCTGAGGTCACGCCAGTTTTTTTGTTTTTTTTTGCCAGATTTGACCCACGGTTCCCCGTTGGGCAGAGTCTGCACTGGTTGGCTTGTTGGAACGTGAACCTGTCAGTGCGTGAGGGGAGCAGACCCGACCCGACCTCAGCTGCAGTCAGTCAGACATGTCTGAGTTTCCGGATGCCATCGTAGAGTGTGAACTGATAACAGACCCATCTGCAAACGCATGTTGCCAACAGCCAATGAAAGAGAGGCTGGGACACAGGGAATGGCGTCAGAGCATGACGGGAAGTAGCGGGAATATTGAAACGACGACGCCGAACAACGATTTAGGGCAGTGGTGTCCATGTTAGTTTACCCTTTAAACTGTCGCCCTCGCAAACGTTTGCAGGAGTGTTTGATACGGTAGTTTGTTTGAGGCGTCATGTAGTCTGTGATCCCTCAGCCGGCGTGGTTAAGTGTTCGATCTCCGGTCTCTCATTTGTTACACAAAAATCTGCTGAAACCTGTCTGTTACTGTCAACCTCAAGACCTGTAAAGACTCTGAAAGTTGTGTAGTGTTTTCCTCGGCTTTAAACAGCTGAAGTTCTCTGTCTCAAGTTCCACTCAGCCTTATCTCTCCCAAACTGAGCGTTTCCGTCTGCAGAACTTCCTGAACTGAGTCGAGTGTGTCGTTCCCAGTTTCCACTAACCAAACAGGTAGAACAAATCGAGGGTTGAAGGAGCTCCAAATGTTTGGGAGCTGGGTCTTTTCCTAACTAAGTCCATCATTTAATTGAGCGGCCGTCTTAAAAAGGCCACCAGTATGTATCAGAGTATCCACATCCACATGCTGCCGAAGGCTGCTGTTCTGCTTTAGCCACACCTTTAATGTACATCAACTAAAGAGTTGGCGAGTCCAGTGAAACGCCCACTGGCTACAGCTCCGGATCTGATTGGTCGATCAAGTCGTTTGTCAAAACCTGCGCTCTCGTTTGTTTTAGTGGTCTGAGGATACTGACAAAGATACAGAATACTCCGGGGGGGAGATATTTTCCTCAGAGACGCAACAATTTCTGTTTTAATTTATTTATTTATTTTCAGAACAAACCTTTCCAGTGTGCAATGCTCAAACAGATCAAAAAATCAAATCATTTATTAGTGTGCAGCATTATACAGGGTATTTAAAAGCACGTATCGTCATAAAAATACAACCAAAAATCACAACAAGTAAAAAAACAAACAAACATTAAATAAAGTCAAACACTAGGAGTGAAATAAGGTTTGTAGTTAGCCTTAAAAGTGTTTACATCAGGAGATCGAACAATATTCTCAAACTCCTGTTACACTGTTTTACTTTATTAGTTTAAAATAAATTATTTAACCTTTTTGTCTTCTAACAGTACCACAATGCAGTCCTTTAAATACATCTAAAAAGATAACAATAAACATTTATCTGCTACTGTATTCATTTATATTCATGTAGTTCTACAGTGTATGTATTTATTTGCCTTTAAAATCCAAATTTGTTCATGAAACTTTATTTCTGTGACATTTTTCATAAAACATGTGCAGCCCAAAGTGTTTTACTTATAACTCACCATACATTTACACAAATACTGTCAGGTTTCATCTATATCTATAAACTGCAGCTGTGTAGGTTGATTTTTAAAAACAAGAACGATGTTTGTCTCGGTCGTTATCTCGGAGGAAAGAAGCCCGAGCCGAACGCAGCTCAGGTGACTAACGCTGTCCGTCTGTCCGTCCTCCTGCAGAGAGATGTCTGGAGGACCACGAGCTGGTGGTTCAGGTTCAGGCCTCCATGAGCAGCGACAGTAAATTCCTCTTCAGGAAGAACTATGCCAAATATGAATTCTTCAGGAACCCCCTGGTGAGTCTCACGCATCCCTGAATTGACCTTTCTGTGACTGCTTTTGCTTAGCACGCAGCCTCTTGCACACCCAGCTAAACTCTCTCTCACACACACGCACACATGCTCATCCAGCGGGAGCTCACAACTTTTTTTTTTTTTTTCCCCCGTTCTTCATTTTTATATTGAAGCTGCTGAGGGGTAAAAATTAGGCTGACTTCTGCTGTTTAAAATGTCAAAGTTTGAGCCCTTAAACTCAGGCACGTCCCATTTCCAACTCTAAATCCTTCCCAGCTTTAAAAAGAAAAAGAAAAAACATTTATATTTTTTTTTTTTCCCCAAGCCCCGAGACAAAGAGTCCAGCTTGACTGGAGCTGACGTGTGAGGCCATTTTTTTCAGCGCAGCAGTCCTTTTAGCTGACGCTCCGGTCATCGTGTTGCATGCTCACGGATGTTGATGGATCAATCGGAACGTGCTGACGTTTGGTGTTGGGTTTCACCATCTTTAGGTCACTGTGTCAGCGTACCGTCAGTGGCTTACAGGCGCTGAACACACAGCTTCAGCTCCGGCTCATGAAGCTGCTGTGAAACACACACTTCTCTGGCGTGGCGCTGCAGGAACTCCACTGTCACGGACGTATTCAAGAAGTTTTAAAATGGATATAAGTGCAATACAAAATGCTGCTTTTAGTATGAATTTTATATTATTATTTTTATTTCCATCTGCCTCTTTGCTCCTAAATCCACTCATTTTTATGAATTTCTGCAGCTGTAATGATGTTGAGTTGTTGTCTCATGTTTATTGATATTTTATTGTTTTTAGACTCGCATTATTGCCTAAATGACACAATATTTGGATTAGTTTGTGTCAACGTGTTTCTGTCTTCAGAAATATTAGGAGAGGCAAAATAAATCAATCAATAATATTCTGTATCAGGCAGAAGTTTAAACTTATTTACAAAACAGCTCGTTTGATAGAATAAAAAAAATAGTAAATTATGTTTTCACTATTTGACTTTTTATTTCAACAGTGAATGATTTAAAATCCCTTTTTAAAGCTATACTTGATATTTTCAAAGTCATAAAAGCTGGGAAAAAGGGGAGACAGTGCTGTTTACTGCAAAATACAAAAAGAGGAGGAAACTGAGCATAAATAAGTATAAAAAAAGTAAGTTTTATTGTGTTCACGGTGACTGGGTTAATCTGCAAAAAGACAGGCTTCAGATGTTTAACATTTCACACAACATGGAGTGAAAATAATTAAGTTGTTCTAGTTTTGCACGACAAACCAAAGTATTTGACAAATAAAAGCTGCCTCTTTAAATGCTCTCTAGTTTAGGGATAGAAATATCTCTTGAATGGATATTTTGGTCTTTTTGCAGCGTTGCTCTGTGTGAAACTAATGAATCATAAATATCTAGTTAAAGGTTACTCCTAAAACCTTTTACACTTTTTCATAGACCTTTACAGCACCGTCAGCTTCTCAGCAGTTTTCTTGGTTCTTTACAAACACGAGTAGCTCGGACTAGCCTTTAGCTCATCAGTGCGGTCTGAGCGGACCCACTTTGAGCGTGAATTATGCCGTCATCAGACAAGTCTAATCTTCAACACCTTTAAAAACTTTACTCTTAGTGTTTGCATTAAGCAGTTATTTCAGTAGGAATATTATAAAAATGACCCCAGGCCGCACAGGAAGTGTTACAGCTAGCTGCTGCTGCTCACAAAGAATCACAGAGTTCCATGTAAATAACCGTGTATTGACAAACTGATGTAAAGGTTTATATAAAGTAGCATTCACGTGAATTTTTGAGACTGTAGCTGTTTTAAGATGACGGCGGCCGTCGTTGGTCGTGTCTGAGCTCAGATTAGCCGTTAGCTTCTGTTAGCGCTCATTTGTGAACTCTTTTTCCCAAAACTGAGGTTGTCAAAGAGCTGTCTACAACAGGTAAGATATTAATTGTTCAGAACTTTGACACAGAACGCGTCTCTTTGTGACGTGGGTCGTCCGGCGGCTCTGGCGTTGCGCCGACAAGGCATGCGTTGACACGTTAGTGGCGAGGTGATTCAGGTGTGTGTCAAAGCCAGCAGGTGACCTCAGCTCCGTGGTAATGAGCACAGTAAAACACCAGAGCGCTCGCCTCGGCATGTCAATCACGCTAAGAGTGGCGCTGCTGGCTAAAGGGGATTACATCACCCGGTGAGATCATACTGCATCTACTCCGAGACTCGAGTGCCCTCACCCTCCCCACCACTTTGTCTTTGAAACCTTCTGCTCATCACACACACACACACACACACACAGATGCACTTTGTAAAGAGAGATGCTTCCTCTCTCTGTGCTCGCACATGCACTAAGTGGTTTCAAGTGACTCGCTTCTTTCTTTGCCCTTTTCTCTCTCACTCATTGTTGCGATTTTTTTTTTCTTCCTTTTTTCCGTGCAGAACTTTTTTCCAGAGCATATGGTGGCTTGGTGTCACGAGTCTGATGGTTCAATCCCTCAAGCACAGCTCTTACAGGTGAGGAAATGGCTGACTGAAAGGTCACATGCATATTTTATTCAGTCACGCAGATGCCCTAAGACTTTGCTCCAGAGTTTAACTACCTTCAGACATACAGGGGTTGTATTTTCTTATGGTTCAGAATCAGTTAGCTCACGTGAGGAAGACTTATTAACACGAAGCCGTGAAAGTAAAGCTTGCTGTTGCTGTGAGCAGTCTTTTGAATAAAGCTGTTTAGCTGTTCGGTAATGTTATTTTCTCTGCTAGGATCTTATTCCATGTTGAGAATAGGATCCCTGCAGTAGATTATAGTGTGTTTAAGGATCAAAACAAACAAACAAGCATGAAAGAGCCGCGGAAGGTTTTGTTGATACAATTTCATTGAGTTTAAGACTGGTGCAGCAGTTCTGGTAATCTCTTACTTGAAACTCTGTCGGTCTGCTGGCACCAGCTGCAAGTCTGTTTATTTTATCAGCAGTACACGACACCACAGTGGCCAGTGAATCTTAAGGCACAAAGCCCAGACAGTGAGTTGGGATTTATTTAATCGCTTCCTCTTTAAATTTTGCACTCTGAAAACAAAGCTCCTGTAAGTAAAGCTACAACAAGTACAAATGTTGTTGTGCTCACACTTGTTGAGCACAAGTTCGGCTCTGTCACTGAAAAAACACGGCGGGTTGCAGAAGAATTGATCCCCTCTGTTTTATCGTACATCTTGGAATTTAATTGGATTTGAAGTTACAAACATGACTTCAGATTAATGAAGTGAAATGGGGAAACAAATATTTGAATAAATCTGAAAGGCGTATGTATTCACCCCTTCAGAGTCGGCACTTTGTATAGTCGTTTTTAGCCGTCATGTGTCTTCATCAACTTGGCACATCTGATCAAACCGCTCCTTCAGGTTGGATGGGCACCTTTTGAGTCCAACAACCTTTAAAACATAGTTTCTCACATTGGATTGAGGTCTGGGCTTTAACTGGGCTGAGTCAGTCCTCCTGAAACCTCCGGAGGGTTGCTTCAGCAGCGTGGTCCTGCCGGACGACGAACCTCCACCCAGAGTCTCAAATCTCAACAAGACTGAGGAGTTTCTCTGTTTCACTCCATCCATCTTTCCTTCGACTCAGACCGGTTTCCCAGTCCCATCCCCTCATCGTCATGCTGCCACCACCGTGCTTCACTGTGAGGATGGTTTTCTCAGCATGACGAGAGACGTCTGGTTTGAGCCAAACGTGTTTTATTTGTTGGTCTCCTCTGACAACTGCACCTTGTCTCACAATCCAAACATCCAACTATTTAAAAAGGTGTGAAATCTTTGTAAATCTGCCCTTTAATCTTCGGTGTCCTGTCTTTATTTAAACCCTGTGTCCCTTTTATACAGGACTTTTATTACATTTTATACAGATATTTAAAACTAGAGCAATATAATTTAAAATAAAGTCTTTCTGTACGATTGTCTGGATTGATCTCGGTCTTTTCTAAGTGGTGCTCTGCTCACAGGAATGTGCCTCATTTTATTGTTTTGTTCTTATTTTTCCTAGAACTTTCTAAACTCCAGCAGCTGTCCTGAGATCCAAGGTTATCTTTATGTGAAGGAGCCTGGAAGAAAGTCCTGGAAGAAGCTCTACATGTTGCTGCGCCGCTCCGGCCTCTATTACTCAACTAAAGGAACATCCAAGGTGGAAAATTAGAAATGATGGCTGTTTTATTTCTGTAACAAATGCGAAGGAAACTCAGCTGCTAGTTTAGCACTTAGTCTTGAAAGAGTCTTAAAAAAGTTATTAAAACTTCTAGCTTATTATTAGAAGTCCTTTTGAACAGATTTTAAGCCTCAGAGGTTTAAACAGTTTGTAATTTTGGCCTCATTTTGTAGCTGACACTCGTTTCTCCATCTTTTACTACCGAACAGGAACCCAGACACCTGCAGCTGCTCTCAGATCTGGAGGACAGCAACATCTTCACCATCATCACAGGCAGGAAACTGCACAATGCTCCCACAGAATACCAGTTCTGCATCAAGGTAAGACATGCAAGCGGAGTAAATCGGTCACTTTATCCAAACATCTGATCTGACAGACTGACTAAAATCATTTTTACTTTTTATTTCGGTAAATAAAATAGATCTGAGTAAATTCAATACACGGTGGAATTTCCTTAAGTAGTTTTGAAGCTTGAGGCATGTATTTTACCCAGGATCTTTATTAAAAATCACTTCATGACAGAGGAGCCTGCTCCATCTTTACTCCCATTACATTATATGTGTGTGTGTGTGTGTGTGTGCCCGTTTAAACCCAGTCTCTACACTGTCTCCAACTCCAAACATTATCTGTGGCGGATCACCTGCTGATTTAGGATAAGGCTGCTCAACCGTTGTTATGTGATTTACCTGGCTGTAGGTGGTGTGTGTGTGTGTGTATGTGTATGTGTGTTGGCATGGCAAAATAAATTCATCTGCAGAGGTTGCATTTAAAAGAGACATTTTAAAATGCTCTCTTCCACCTGTAGACTCAATTTTGTTGGGCCGTGTTTTTGTGGTAAAAGAGCTATCTTGTACAGTTCTAGTTTATTAAAAGATTTCACTTCAAACCCTGAGGAAGATGTCAGCAGGAAATTAAAGGGAACTTCAAACCATTTTGGAGCGAGGTTCTGTGGAATAGTTATGAACAGTTAATATCTTACCTGTTGTAGATAGGTCTTTGAACAACCTCAGTGAGAAGAAACTGTTTAATTCTGACAGGGCTGATGAGCAAATGGCTAGTCTGAACACAGCCGGGACTAAAGTGGATTAAAACTTCTCCAATCCCCTGGTTCAGTGGTGTCCGATCCTGGTCCTGGAGGGCCACCATCCTGCATGTCTTAGTTGTTTCTCTGCTCCTCAGCAGGTCTTCAAGTTCTGCAGGAGCTTGATCATCACTCAGTCATGTGTCAAATGGTAAAAAGACTGTAGTTATATGGCAACTTTCTAACCAACCAGGCTTTACAACACAATCTGTCCTCATTTCCCCATCCACACACACATTCATATAACACTCTACAAAGTTAATCATTCTGTAGAGTCTAATCAGTGCTTTATAACAATAGAGGACATCGGAGGCAACGAGGGGTTCAGGGTCTTGCTCACGTGACTGCTGCCAGGAATCGAACCTCCGACTCGCTCATTGGAGGACGACTGCTCTAACCACTGATCCACAGCCACCCAAAAGCAGAGAAACACCTAAAACATGCAGGATGGTGGCCCTCCAGGACCAGAATTGAACACCACTGTTCTAACAGTTCATGCATCTGCTATTCAAATCTTTATATCGCCATCAGTTTTTAATTTGGGTATTTTGGCAGAAATATTACGAAATTCCTGCCAGATTTAACCCCAGGCTGCACTGGAAGTGCCACAGCTAGCTGCTGCTGCTATTTGCGGTGTAAGATGGCATCACACCCTTTGGTTTTAGCTGTGTTCAGATTTATTAATTTGTCAGCCCAGTTAGCCCTAAACTCTGTTCAGAACCGGCCCACAACAAGTGAAATGTTGTTCTGTGTAAATGTTAATAAGAATCAGAAATACTCCTTTAAGGCAACCATGTCTCAATTCATCTGCCATACACTGGCTTATATATGGACTCAGGTTTAAGGACTAAATTTAAAAGTAGAACACTGAATTTTATCTTTCTTCTGGGAAAAACAATAAAGAACGGTATACAGAAGTGAGATTTTCTAGTAGAAGATAAAACTACACACTGGAGCACTTTTGATAAGCTGTATTTAACTTCAGGTGTAGCAAAACAGTTTGAACCTCTCACTTTTATGGTTCAGTGAAAACAGATTTATTTGAATAAGAAAGAAGAAGCTGGTTTCTTTCAGTTCTCAGCTATAAGTTTAATGCAGTTTTCCTCTGGAAGTGGGATTGGCTCAAAAAACAAGATATTTTCAAACCACAGGAACCCAAACAAAGTGCCAGACTTGTGTTTGATTGGGATCTTTTTAGATTAGTAAAGCCCTCAGAGAAAAAGAAAGTGTTATCAGGCACAGAAACGGTGAAAATGTTTCTTTTAAAAGGATCATTTGTAGTTCTTGTGTCTTTTTAAGAACATTAAAGGGAAACAAAGAGTTGCTGGAACAAACGAAGCAGCTTTGAATAAATGTGAACCAACAGTGGTTGCGTTCTGCTTCTTCATTTTTCGATGCAGTTGAAGGTGAAGTTTAGACCACAAAAAGACGCCTAATTGTGCTCATCAAGATGTGTTTGTCTTTAATTGAACCCCCCGCTGTGTCCATTGTCTGGTCGACAGCCCAATAAAGGGAGGAGTGACTGTAAGGAGCTGAAGATGCTGTGTGCAGAGGACGAACAGAGCAGGACCTGCTGGATGACGGCCTTCAGACTGCTCAAAGTAAAGTTTTAATTGTTGCCTTTATGTCACACATTTGTTGCTAATTGGCTTTTATTCCAGCATTTAATAGTAATAAAAAAATGCATTTTCTAGAAATGATCAGCCAGCACATGAAACCTTGACTTAAAGCCGTCTCCTCTCTCCTCAGTTTGGGATAGTGCTGTATCAGAACTACAATGTGCCGCAACAGAGGAAGTCGGCCAACTCCACTTTCTCTGCGCCTGTGGTGAGGATCTTTTCTCTGTCGCCTTGTTTCAGCTCAGCTAAAACCAATCCACACCAACCCGATCCCTTCGTGGCCGCCATGTTTCTTGGTTTTAATTTTCATCAGGAGAAAAAACTAAAACACTGAAGGAAATTTTAGAGGCTGCCAAAGCAGCTACTACCCGACTTTTGTCAAAATGACGTTGCTCTTCTCCGAAAATTTACATTTTTGTTTTTGAATTTTGTCAAACTACCAAAACTCGTAGCACTCTGTTCCCTGTTGAGATATTCGTTTTGATGTAGTTGTTTGGTACCAGGGACTCAGAAATTGTGACAAAACTGGATGAACAGTGTGTTGCATTAGGTGCTTTGAAGCCCTCTTAATTAAAACCACCGGTGCTTATTTTCCTTTTTGTAACAAGGATTTATGTGGTCAAACAAACGTCCCCCAGCATCATCTTATCCCTGAGTAGATTTATATAAAGCTAACACACACGTGCACATGTTTAAGGCTACACATAACTCCCTCACATCCTAAAGAGCTGAGAAAAGGTGTTACAAGCTCCTTATGAAAGATCGTAAAGTAAATAAAGTCACAACAATCTATACAAACTTTGTACTTAAACTTTAGATTTGAACAATGAGACCTGCAGCTTAGGTTACGTTTAGTATCAAATGAAGAAATGTACTTTTTTGGAAGCCATTTAGAGTTTTTTATTAGTTTTATGTTCATTTCAAACATTGAAAATCAGGAATTTAAAAGAGAAAAGAAAGAATAACAATAAATCTGTCGTCCCCCCAAAAAGTCTGAACTCCGGTTTAGTATTTTTCTTTATAGGTCAAGTGATAAATGATGTGTGTTGACCAGAAAAGCTGCAGAACATTCTTAAAAAACGTAAAATGTGAACGTATCATTAAAGACGCGCTCACACATGGCTCTGCCTCCGTTTGAAGCCGAGAGGCTCGTGCTTCTCCTCAGAGGAGCGGCTGTGGATTGACTTAACTGGGTCTGTGTGCAGACAGGATTTGTCATGCTCCAGTGACTGCGTCTGGCTTGTTTGACCTCTGACCCGTGTCAATCCCCCCCCTCGCCCCTCCCAACAGCGGAGCGTATCTGAGAACTCCCTGGTTGCCATGGACTTCTCGGGACGAACTGGCCGCGTCATCGACAACCCGGTGGAGGCTCAGAGCGCCGCCCTGGAGGAGGGACAGACCTGGAGGGTGAGAAAATACGAACCAGGACTTTTCTCCATCTTTCACGCTATTTCACGTTTCGGTTTATCATTTTTGCACGAGTACCCCTTTCTCCCTTCTTCACGTTGTCCCGATGGGCCATTTCTTCATTTGTAATTCATGTTTTTATCTCTTTGAAACGCCTAAGGCTAAACATGCCGCTGGCGATCATTTTTTAACTTAGTGAAATGTCTGTAGATGTTTTCAAGACTCAGTGTTTCACAACCCAGAGTGCAGCCCAAACCCAAACACTGGGAACTACTGTGAAAGTATTAAAAGTTTAATATTTTATATATAACTAACGAATGAGGGGAAAAAACAAAACTATTTATTAAGCAAAACAAAAAGCTGTAGCAAAAGAAGGACTCCACACCTCTGAGATTCTTTAATCTTAAAATGAAGATATTTTTTAAAACCAAGCAAGCCAAAAAATAAATAATAAAATGATGTTATTTTCTCAGTTTTGAGCTGACAGGGAGTCCAGCCTCTCAATTACATACTGTCAGGAATAATAGAGGGGAAATGGCTCATCATATGTCCTCTGGAGACGAAAGGTTTCAGTCCTACCTGGCCAGATAAGATGGTTTTACTTACCTGGGGTGTACCTCAGTTCTGGGCTTGTTTTTCTTTTTCACATGGAGTAGACCCTTGAGAAATCCATATGTGTTTTTCACTGATGTGCAAACATTTCTCTAATCCAACTTCCCCTGAATCTAAAAAAAAAAAAATCACCAGGTTCTTTAAAACCTGTTCTTAATTCTCCAAATGGCATCAAACCAATAAAACATCAGCTTACTGAGGTGTTGCGTTTAGATGTTCCTAACTTAAATTTGATTTAATGTGGACATTCTTGACCTTCTAACCTTCTTTATTTGTTTGTAAAAAGTGTTAAGCCTGTCCTTCGTCTCGCCTTCACGCTGACAGTGTCTCAATGTTTTCTCCCCACAGAAAAGGACCCACCGCATAAATGTCCTGGGCAGCCCGAGCCCCTTGCACCCGCCCTCTCTGAGCTCAGGTACTCCCACCTAAACCGGAGCCGGGCCGACTGATGCACTCGTGCTGCGTGGTTCTAAATAAATGCTTTATTTGCAGTGATCCACAGGACCCAGGTGTGGTTCCACGGTCGCATCATGAGAGAGGAAGCACACAAAATGATCATACAACAAGGTCAAGTTGATGGGTGAGTGGGGAAAAGTTTGCAAATTTCATTTTATTTATAGCATCTGTTGTAATAAGCAGGGTACTGAATGGTTTTTCTCATTGCAGCATCAAATTTAAACCTTTGCTTGGCAAATTGACATGGTTCCTCACTCATTTTGAGCATTGTGTGAAAATCACAGCACTGAAACCTTTTTTCTCTGTGCTTGTTTTGTTTTATTATTATTTCAGTCTGTTCCTGGTGCGGGACAGTCAGAGTAATCCCAAGGCGTTTGTGCTCACCTTGTGCCACCATCAGAAGATCAAGCACTTCCAGATCCTGCCGGTCAGTAACTCATACAACAACTTACTGCGTGTATCTCACAGTCTTTGCTTAGATCTCCTACCAGAAACGTAGTCAGAATCTGCAAAATCTCTGTCACTTACTGACAAAAAAGCGAAGGCGGAAACTGAATGCGTTAGGTCTTGTGACTGTACTGCATTGATTCTAATATCAGATGAAAACAATAAAAGGAGTTGGCGGTACGAGCACTCGGCCGGTCCCTTCTCCGTAGGGCGTGGTGCCCCCTCGAAGGCTCTGGATGCAAACATCGATTCAGTGCAGAACGGTCATACGTCTATCCTCTCCTGTGGCAAGTCGTTGTGACCGGCTCTCCATTTGTGGCAGATCGACTTGGAATCAGAGTCAATCCCAGAGTTGATCCCACATGTTTAATTGGGGAAGGATTAGGGGGCCTGGCAGGTCCAGAGGAGCACCTCAGCATGAGCCTGTCGACTTATGCCCTCTGGTGCTCGTTCTAGACTCGTCCACGCTCTGCAAAACATCCATACGCAGGATGTCACTGATGATGTGCTGTGGTGTCAGGGTTCCCCAAATCTGAAGTCGTACCCTAAGACTCTCCACACCACAGTGCCAGGAGAAACACTGGTGTGCTTATATAACATCTGTAGGATTGGTCCTCTTCTTTATGTGCACATGATGGTCCTTCATGGTTAGATAAAACTGAAACATGTTGCTGAACATGATACAACTCCACTCATCATCAGGCTGTGCAGATCCTTAAATTTGTAATTAAGATTTCAGCTTTTGCTCCAATTGATCATAAAACTAGTATAATTGACAAAAAATGATCATTATTAAAAATACTCTGTCATAGTCTGCTATACATGTGAGCTGAAACCCTGAAACCTGCCACCTCTCTGTGGGAGACACAACATTTACCACAAAGTTTAAACAGAACAATGTCTGTGATTTAGGAGAACAACTTTCCTGTTAGTTTGGTCGGTACACGAACGACCGAGAACACATGAGGTAATTATGTCCTGGGCCATGGCGACGCTCTTCCTCATGAAAACACGACAGGAGAAAAGAAATGTGACTTCATTCGACTTTGTAGCTTTATGCTCGGAGTCAGATATTCAGCAAACGAAAATAAAACTACAGCCATTTAGGTGAAGTGTTTCTAACTCAGTTAAAGTCTGTTAAACTCTGCATTTAAAGAGCTGGAAGCTGCTGCAGAACCTCAGAGGAAAATGAGCTGCCGTCAACAAAAACATCAGCTACTAAAGGTTAAAGGTTAAAAAATGTGGTTACAGCGTAAAGCGTGAAATTTAGGAAAATAAAACTGTGGGAAAAAACAGATTTCATAGGAAGTAATATAATGGAAGCTCATATTGCTGATTTTCTTTATTTGTGTTTATTATTTTAGACAGTAGACTACATCTGAATAAATACTTTTAGTCCATTTAAGGGAAGCTTGACAGGAAGGAAAAATTCACCTTCAGCGCAGTTTGTTGCTCTTTTAAGTGCAAAAAAAAAAGCAATAAATCCGAACTCGGCAAGTATTCATTTTTAATAACTGTGATGAGGATTTTCCTTCCATAATCCCGCAGCCTTATCGTGGGTTTGTTTTTGGAACGAGAGGTTCGGTCGTTAGAGTTTTGCAGAAACGTCTAACTTGTCTGTCGTCTCTCCTCCCGCCGGCTCGGACCCTGAAGTGCGAGGAGGACGGTCAGGTGTTCTTCAGCCTCGACGACGGCGCCACCAAGTTCACCGACCTGATCCACCTGGTGGAGTTCTACCAGCTCAACAGAGGAGTGCTGCCCTGCAAGCTCAAACACCCCTGCACCGCCGTGGCCTTGTGACACTCCACCCACCTGACACCACCCCCGATTTTTTTTTTTGCACACCTCTTACCCTGAGATCCCTCCACAACCTTTCCCCCTTTGCCCCGCCCCTCCCTCTCCCTAACCTACACAGTGGGGTTGAGGAGATGGAGAAAAGCAACGCTGTGATTTTGGGATGTAACCAGCCGACCGGGAGTCGATCTATCGCTTTTCTCCGCCTGCTGTGTTCGGATGTCTGAACGAGGACCATTTCGGGTTGCGGACCCAGCGGCTGTCCAGCTCCTGTGACGGCGTCGTGGAGATCGGCTGGCTTTGGCATCGCCATGCTGACCCCCGAGAAACGCCATTCGCCTGAAAAAACAAAACAAAACACAAGACCACTAAAGTGACATCCTAACAGCAGGAGGGCTGCGGGCCTTTTGGATGGATCCCTCCCCCTCCGAGTCCCTTATCCTCCAACCCCAAATCTCGCCCCACCTCTCCAGGCGTGATAAGCTGTGGCGCCCACCCCCCCCTCGCTCCCTGAGGCGGGCAGGGAGCGCCACCTTCTGACTTCCTCACTGATCATCAGGGATGGACGGGAACCTCTACGGGTCCTATCAAACTTGATCCTGGAGTTTCTCAACCTGTGCAGTCCAGTCTGGATAAGCTGACACCCCCATCAACTCCCTTTTTTTTTTTTTTTTTTTTTTCAAAGTGGGGCTCGACGCAGACGTCTCTGCTGCGTCCCGACCCACAATCCACCCACCCCCCACCCTCCGGTGCAACCCCGATTCCCACCTCCACAAAAGCTCAAACCAGTTGGGAGAGAAAGGAAGTGGCTGAGAGCGCGGCGAGCAGAGCAGTGGCGAGGGTTGGCTGAAAGGACAGAGGAATGTTTATGAGGAAGGCTGTAACACGCCTCTCTTGTAGAGTTGATTACTTGATGTCATTTAATGCTGTTTTATTAATGTTGATTCAATGCAGAACTAGTTTTGCACTCCTGGGCGGATAGACGACAGCAATCTAGCTAAAAGAAGCTGCCTCCTCTTCCTCCTTCCACGCCCTTTCTGAAAAGCACGAGTCGCGCGTCGCCGTTTTCCTGCAGCAGCTCCGAGCGGACGTCCAGCCGCCGGCGCCGTGCCTCTCAGAAAGGTTGAGGAACGTCTCGATGAATGAATGTGCTCCTGAACCAGCTGCAGCGCCTCCAAGATTGTGAGGAAGAGGAGGAAGACTAAACACCTGAACGCGTGTGTCCACCCCCCAAGCTTCTACCATTTTTTTTTTTTTTTTTTTAATGGAAAGGGTTATATTTGTTGGTGAATTTGTCTCTGACTGTCGTTTTCTTTTCCCGAGTCTGATCTGAGTTCAGTGCTTGCACATCTGAATCATCCTGATATCGGTCGGAGCTGACGCGTTCGGACTCCGACCATTTTTTTTTTTTTTTTTTAATGGAAAGGGTTATATTTGTTGGTGAATTTGTCTCTGACTGTCGTTTTCTTTTCCCGAGTCTGATCTGAGTTCAGTGCTTGCACATCTGAATCATCCTGATATCGGTCGGAGCTGACGCGTTCGGACTCCGACCACTGTCCCCTCCTACAGAGCAACAAAAGCACTCTCGTAACTTTTTTTTTTTCTTTTCTCTCTTTTCTTGTTTTAAATATGGAGTTTAAACAAATGACTTGAAATGTGAAATCAGTGAACGGTGCACCAACGGCACCGACTGAGCTTCACTTGCCTTAAGTGAAATGATGATGATGATGATGATGATGATGAGCCATGTGTATGAAATTGAAGAAGCTATCTTAAAAATGCACATACCGTGAGACATTTCTGATTTGAAGGGGATGGAAGGACACAGTGATAGGAACCAATCTGTTGAATGACGCCAGATTTTTGGGAAATATTTGCTTTCTTGTGCCACTTTTATGAACTGTATGCTAAATATGGAGCTACTTAATGTACTTTTATGAAACAATCTGAGATTAAAAGGGTCAATTTACAATTTAGACAGTTAGTAAAACCAAAACTTGACTTATTTTTGTTTTTTTTTTCCAGATTTTAATTCGATACTTCAGTCCCACAAGCTGACAGCTAGTCTGAGTCCTAAACGTCTCATGGCGGTTCGTACAAATATTATTTTATAAACCTGTTACTCTGCGATTATTTACTCCGTAGTTTGTTACCAATAATGATCCAGGTGAGATACAGAAACCAAATCTATTCCATGAGCTCAGATGGAGCAACTATCCGATGGTAAAATCTGTCCGTGTCAAAAAAATTATTTGCTTCTTTTTACATCAAATATTTTCTAATCCACGTCACTGAAGGTGCTTTTTCCCCCCTAATACGTGTTTTTCTTGGATCGTTATCAGTAACAAACAGAACGACAGTCTTCAGTGTAAAGAACCGCGGATCTCTTTGAAAAGGCTGCAAAACTTCGGCGTAAAGGTTTATAAAACAGCGCTAGCTCAGACTAGCCTTCAGCTTCTCCACGCTGAGGCTGACACACCTCGAACATAACCTCGCCACAGAATTTCACGTTCGAGTATCCTATCAGAGTACAACTTCATTCGATCTTTAGACGTGTTTAATAAAATGTGGTTTGATGATCGGATCCAACCTGGCGAAGTGAAGCCGTTTCTTTTGGTTTTCTTGTAAATGCACTTTCTTATAGAGTCTTCACCTTCATGTGAATTTGACTGTTTGACTCCTCAAGTTGTTGATTCTTTTCCTTTTTTTCTTGTAATTTTGAAGTTACAGAGCTCTGTATTTTCTTGTTTTTTTTTATTCTGTGCTAAGCTAAGCTAGCTGGCTGTGAGCAGCTTCATATTTAGCATGCCAACAAGTTTAAGTCTTTAACTTTGGATTTAGTTCTCCAGAGTTTTTATAAGGATCAAGGTAAACCTTTTAACTGTGTCAGATAATCTAAATAAAAGACGTGAGAGTGGGTGTGTTTCCGTGCACAGCAGGATTCTGATATTACCCTCTGTTTCTGGACGATTTGGAGCTGAAAAACTTGGAGCCATAAATAAAAGCATAAAAGCTTATCTTGAACTATATCAAATGGTTCAGTTTGAAAGAGTTTACTCCAGTGGTTTTCCAGATATGAGTAAACTTTTGCAGTGTAAACAACATTAGGCTGGTCGTAGTTTATTAAAGTGAACAAACATGGCCGATAAGTTTAAGGTTTGACCCATTTTCTGCTCTTTCTGCAGCTAAACAAACATGTGGGGGTCTAATTTTGGATTTAAGGACACATTAACCAGAGAAAATCCTGTTTCAGAGTTTGTTAGTCAGTGTTTTCTCTGTAACGAGTACCTTTCACCAGCCGGCGACTCGGCGGCTCACTCAGCTGTAAAAGGACTTTAACACCAGAAGAAGATCTGAGGCGTACTCGGTGAGCTGCCCCTTCAGGGGATGATGTTGAACCTGAACTGAGCTACTCCTGATACTTGATTTGACCTGTCAGGTTTCCAGATGACGCTGAATGCACCATGAGCTGCTCTGCAAGGTTTGTGCAGAATAGGAAAAAATCTGAGGCAAGCCTCGTGTTTTGAGGGATGTAGACGTCTTAAAGGCTTTGGAAGCCTGCAAACATCCCAGGGAGAGACGATACTAAGACCTGTGCTCTTTAACACATGAGGATTCTGAATGAACACATGCAGCTCATGTAAACACCATAATTGGACCTATTTAGGATGGGGTAGATATATGGAATATTGCTGTGCAAGTAAACACTCTGTCGTCGTCTCCCTCTAAACAAGAAAGCAGTTTTTTTTTTTCCCAAAAACTCTGCGACCTTTAAGCTAACAGTCCGATTGAACAGTGTTTACAGAGCAGGTGTTGCTGAGGTGACTGAAAGTGGAACAGATGTTTTCAAGAGCTTCATAGGATTTTGATTTTTGTTTTCTTTGCGTCCGTGCTGAACATCAGTGGTGTCAGTGCCATACAATCAAGCACTATAAGCTCCCCCCTCCCCCCCTCCTTAAACCTGAACTAAAAACACAAACAGGTGGCTGTCCTGCTCACTTTCAGCATTATCAGTTGTTCAAACTTTTGATTATTCTATTACCTCCAATAGCCTCCTTTTAAAACCGTTTTCAGTAGATTTATTTTCTAGGTTTTAATGTAATGATCAGACAAAAGGAAACCATAACTCCCCTTTTATTTTTTTACTTTTAAGGAAAGATTTGTTCGTTGGATTATGGTGGTCAGAGGTTGGCCTGTGTGTGAGGAAATGAAGCTAAAATTCTGCAAAACGCTCTAAAATGAAAAGTAACCCGTAGGATAGAAAATAGAGATGATCAGAGTTGAAACCATCGTAAGGAAATGTAGCATTCTGGTTTCATTTAACTTCAGCTCTGTTTGGTTTTTATTCTCTTTCGCCTCGGAGGACGGCACTGTGACAGAGAAGAGCGGCGCCGAAACTCCACTCAACCGTCCCGAGTTTTTGATGTTCGGGGGAAGTCTTTTAGTCTTTTAGATTCCACAAAAAACCAGGAAGTCCTGCCTTAAGGGGATATTTCAGCCGTTTCGAACTGCAGCTTTGTGGAAAACTTATAGAGAATGAATATCTTACCTGTTGGAAGCAGCTCTTTGAGTCACTTCAGTTTGGAGCTGAATTCTGACCAAACGGATGAGCTAAAGGCTAGTCTAAATGCAGCTGGGACAAAAGTGGATTTCTGCCAGCCTCATAGGCCTTCACACCGCTGTCTGCATTGAATTCTGTTACTTCTCAGTGCAGGTAACTGCAGTAGCAGCTAGCAGTAGCACAGCCCACAGCGGCGCAAAGCAGAACCGAGTTGTTCCAAGATGGCAGCGATGCCCTTCGGGCGTGGCTCCCCTTCAGACCCGACCCGTCTCCAGAACAAGCCCGGTCTTTTTGTAGCAGTGTAACGTCACCGTCACATTCAGAGCACATGAAATCCCTGCGGGTGACGTGCTACAGCTAGCTGCTGCTGCTTGAGCTTGTGTATAACATTAAAATTGTAGGCACCACCGCCTTATAGGAGTCCCTTATAAATATGGATTAAGTTCTGAACTTTTATTTAATTTCTTCATTTAGATTTTAAACATTTCACATTTGTCATTAAGCTACCACCATGAAAGCACGACATGTGTCTGTAGATGGCTTGTTTTGTCGTCTAAAATCTTAGTTTAAACTGTAAACCAAGCAGCAAGTTACTTTTACTTTAATGACTAAAAGTTAAGCACTTTATTTTGTCGAATCCTGAGCCCCCTTCAGTGTGTGAACAGTGCTTTATAAACTGTTGGTAATGCTTTAACAAACTCACGAGTAACCCGTTAAATCCTTTATAAAGGGACTCTTACTCTGAAGGGGGCCAAATTAGGTTTAAATCAATGTTTGGAGAAACTGTCGGCGCTGTAAAGACCCAGAAAACAGACTAGCCATCAGCTCATCAGACCGGTCAGATTTCAACTTTTTGTTCCCCAAGCTGAGGCCGTTCAAGGAGCTATCTACAACAGGTAAGATGTTGTTTCTTCATAAAATGGAACGTCCTCGTAATCTGACCTGAGGATCGTTTCCTTGTTGTCAGTAACCGTGAAGGAGGAAGTGCCACGCAGCAGTGTGGTTAAGCTTCACCCTTCAGTCCTAAGTCACTGACCTCCCGCTCTGCGCTCCACCGGTCAGGGCAGACCCTCTCCACAGACTGGATCGTGCTCGAACCGCCTCTCTCCCCCATCTGTGTCCAGCCTGTAAGCTACAAGTGTGTGTGTGTTTATACAGTGGCCAGACTGTTATACCCTCTTTAAGGTCGAGGTGGGTCAGAGCTCAGCTGGAAGTTTTCCCAACATTCCCAGTCGTCCTCTGAGGACCTTCAGTCACAGAGGGACACCTTTAGAGACAAAATGGCCGTCCTCCGCCCTTCCTAATCACTGTGCTGCGATGCAAACCTTTAGGAAACTCCAATCGTTTGAATCTACCAGTAGAAGGTGTCGCCTGTTAAGTATGTGAAGCTACGGAAAAAGAAGTAGATCTAACACTGTATGTAGGTCACAGATCACTATGTAAGCGGTGTTATGCTTTTGCTCATAATGCCACAAATAAGACTGATTTTTGTCCTTTTTTCTTTCAGTAACTGATTGTGTTGTGTTGACAATGTTTGTGGCCAGAAGTATTAAGTTCAACTTTGATCTCATAAAATATAAAGAAAAATCAACAAACTGGATTTTTGACACGCGTCAAATCTCTGAACGTCACCTGTGCGTATAAAAGCTGACGGGGCCTTGGTTTGAAAACGTCCCCCTCTCCGCCCGCCTCTGGTTAATGTTTGCAGCCGGGGGGGGCTTTTCAATTGGAGACTGTTGGGATCTCTGCAGTAGCTTTCGTGCACCACATGTAGTGCAAGTTATACGCCGTAGCTCCGACGGATTTAGCTTTTCTTTATGTCCGTAGACGCCCAACTTCCAGGTGCGTATCTAATTTTCCACATTCTGTCCGTCTTAACCAAACCTTGCAGCAGCAGGAGTCCGTCCAGCCGCTGACTGAGTGACCTGTGACCGCAGCGTTGGGTAGGAAACGCGGCTTCTGTGTCTCAGCGTTCAGGTCGAAGTCGTCATAAGCTGAAGTCTAATCAACATTTCAGGGAAAGAAAAAAAAAAAAAAAAAAGAGCAAACGAACCATAATCATCGCCACGTAACCCACTCTTCGCTTTGCTTCATTCTGTCTCTTCTGGATCTTCATTGTATCCTGTTCAGGTATTTTTGTACAAATAAGGGACTGATATATTCTCTGTTTATTGGAAATTAGAATAAAAAGACAAAGTTGCTATAAACCAAACCCAGCTGGACCTCTGATGTGTTACTGACTCCACAGCAGGTTCCATCGGATCACCCGCCCCGAAGAAAAGGTGAGTGAACGTGTAACTACAGCTAATCACCCTTACCCGGCACTAAAATATCTCTAACTCGGACAATTTTACAGCTGCCGAGCTAAAACTGGGTGTGGTAGTAGCTGAGAGTCCTCCCCAACACACAGTCTGAGTGCGAGAGCTTTGTGTAAAACAGCAAAAACAGGTGTTAGAATAACTTTTTTGCCATTTTCTGAACATTCACAAACTCATTAAAGAGTTTAGAGCACTTTGCTACAAATATTTAAAGTTTCTAAACTCGGTTTTTCGGTTTTTAATCCAATTTTTGGAGAATATCACCAATCACGTGAATACCTGAATGTTGCTTTGAACACCTCAGACTGGAGGAAGCCATCTCTCCTGGCCCCTGGACACAGAGGAACGAGCACGGCGGTGGCAGAATCACGCTGAGGGGTGGTCGGTCCTGACTGAACGGACAGAATGGTTATTTAACGCGAGGCCGAGGACAACTCCTCGCCGTCACAACCACAGAAAACAAGCAGCAGCGCGCGCGTCGTGTTCCTCATGTTTAATCTGATGGCAAAATGAGACTATTTACAGGGAAATGATCTGTACAAAGAAAGAAGATTTTAAAAAACAAAAACAATTTAACAAACAAATGCGACAAAAAGAATGGAAAACAAAAAGTAAAATAATAAACTGAGGTATCCAAAGTGTCCTTGTTTGTAACGGCCTGTGCACAACTTTTAACATAAATAGAAAGACACCGAGGGCCTCGGGGTTTTTTTTAACTTTGTACTCATCTTTGCGCCTTTTTAATCAAAGGTTTCCTACAACTTTTTAGTTTTTAGTAAACATCTAAACTGTTTCTAGGACTTTTGATTTTTATCTTCTGAAGGAAATCTGTGGATAAATTAATTTGGCAACAGTTACACATAAAGTTAGAAGACCATTTAGGTAAAAAAAAAAAAAGAACCAACTTGTGCATTAAACTCTGAATTATAAGAGCAAGTTTTTCTCTACGTCTCCTGAAGCCGGGATCTCACCGGGCTGCCGCTGTCGGCGACAAAAACACAAATATTTGTCGCTTCGCAGGGGTTCTGATGACGACGTCAGAACTGTCGATTCTGGACCCCCGACAGCCGCAGCCCGGCGAGAAACTACAGCCACGTTTTAACTTGTGTAAACAAGCTCGCCGATCGCCTAACTCATGTTAAACACAAACAAACGTTTTTTTTTTATTAAGTACTATAAAGCTAGAGCAACTTTGGTGTACCAATACTACAGAGGCAAACAGTACAAAAAGTGTTAAATTACTTTTGATCAAAGCATAAGTTGATTGTAGATCGTGGCCTGGCATTATTATTATTATCTTTTTTTTTTGTTTTAAAACACTCAAATAAACACAAACTACCAGCAGTGCTCGCAGTACCAAGTACATGCTTTTTTTTTTTCTCTAGATTTATTCCAGATACGACAGATGTCTTCATAAATAAGTTGCATAAAATGTTAAAGCCGCAACATTGCACATGAGAATCAAACATGACATACGATGAGTGCATTTACGGTACGTCTGCCCCTCTGCCCCCCCCCCCCNCCGGAAGTGAGAGGGGCAGCGAGGGGCACGAGTCTTTATACAAGGTAAGGCTTCAACATGTCGCTGTCTGCTCTGCGCAGCGCAGGGTTTGTTCTGGAGGAGGAGGAGGAGGGGGGGGTGTGTAAAAACATGGACGTGTTTGTTCTCCGTCTTTACTTTCTGCTCAGACTCGTCCGGGTTTTCTTCTCCTTTCTAGGAGTCGTTTCTATACAGTCGGGGCGAAGTGTCGCAGTTGTAGTGGAAAAGGACAAACGGCAGCTCCGTGTCCGTCCTTGGCAATTAAAAGAGAGAAAGAATGGGAAGGGAGGGGGGAGAATGGGGGCGTTGCCAGCGTCGTCGAGGCTCAAACCCCGCTCCCCAAACCGGGTTCCACTCTTTCCGGTGTAAAATAAGTTACTTCGTAATGTTTTTCTTTTGTTTGTTTCAATATAAAACTTTCGTGAAAACTTAGCAAGCAGCAGTAGACGAGGGCATCCATGGATCTGACTGGTGAGGAAGGGTGTTCAGAGAACTCCGGGCCGCTAACGGGGGCCACAGGAAGGAGGATGAGATCAGCCGTTGTTTCGGCGCCGACAGCTGGAGCGGAGCCTCGCTCAAACCCGAGACTGGAGGCGACTCTGAATGAAGCTCCGGATGCCTCCGATGGGCCGCGCGTCCGTCTGGTGCTTCCTCCTGTCCACGAAGGAGATGAGGCGCGCCGTGTCCAGGCAGCCCTCGGCCCGGCCCCGCCCGTCGCCCGGGCCGGCCTGCAGCCACGGTTCCTGGAGGCAGAGCCCGGCCGGCGGCCTCCTGCTGGGCTCGGAGCGGAGGAGCAGGCAGACGAAGTCCCGGGCCACCTGGCTGACCCCCTGGAAGTAATCCCTGGGGAAGCTGAAGTCCAGCCTGCAGATGTTCAGGCAGGTCTCCTCCGCGCTCTCGTCCAGGAAGGGCGAGGCGCCGCTCAGCAGCACGTAGGTCACCACGCCCAGACTCCACAGGTCAGAGGTCAGTGACACGGGGTCTCCCAGGACCAGCTCTGGGGGGGCAAACTCGGGGCTGCCCAGGACCGGGTGGATGTAGTGGGCGCTGTTGAGCTGCACGGCGTCGCCGAAGTCTGTGAGTTTGACCGTCGGCTGGCCGCTGGAGCTGTGGAAGACCAGCAGGTTCTCAGGCTGCAGAAACAGAAGAAATAATCGTCTTCTGTTAGCGATGAGGCCGAAAACGACTGAAGTACCTGAGGGGTTCTGTCACTTTGACCCAGAGAAACGTTTGGTTGTGTTGTCTGCGTTTGTCTTAAAGCTAAATGGAGGATTATGACGGAGATCCAGGTTTAAAGACTGTCTGAGCTAAAAACCAGATTCTCTCCATCAGTCGGCTCTGAGTTTTCTTTAAGCTCGAAGTTCATAACAAACTTGTCTTCGAAAAGTACAATTTTCACAGATGAGCTTTTGTTCAAATTCAGCCTCGAAGCAGAAAAAAAAAACACTGTTTTCTGTGTTCAGTCTGTGCAGGAGATGTGTGGACTGACTCCAGATCAGTGGGAGTGGAGGATAAAACCCACAGGTGACACAGCATGACTTGAGAGAACAGCTGTTAAAACCCTGAACACGGCCGCACTTATTAATCTATTTCAACACATCCACAAAGTTCACAAAGCAATGTACAGGTGAGCAGAAAGGGGTTTGCCGTTTTATTTCCCCTCTCTGTAGTTTTTGCCTCTGACATCTAAAACAAGTCTAAAGTTTCAGGCTGTAAACGGTGTCCAGCGGGCAAGGAGGCGAATAAAAACGCCTAAAACAGAAAAAAGTATCTTTTGTGGAGAATTAGTACAAAAAAGCTTGTTTGCTTTCAGGAATTTGACCTTAACTTGAAGCTGATAGAGAACAGAACGTCTTTCAGTGTGAAAATATCAAAATAATTAAAAGTTAAAGTAAGTTTCTCAGCGGGTGGTGCTTATTAAACTCCACCCGTCTCTCTCCACGGCTGCTGATGTGAAACAGGCAGATCTTCAAGCTCCTCTCGTTTTCCTGAACCAGACTTTCTTGCTTTGCTTTGGCGCAGAGTGCTTTAGAAGGCGTCTTCCTCTACTTCTGCTGTGGCTGTTGGCCGAAAGCAAACTTAAACAAAAACAAAACGTGCGCACCGTTACGTCGACGGTAGTCCTGATCACCTGCAGCAGACTGACAGTTACCGTCACACCGCAACTACCGAGGAACTAATTCACCTTCCTGCCAACAGGAGGGGAATTTACTCCAAGGCTTGAGTGACTAAAACACACATTTTAAGGTGTTAAAATACTGCTTAAAAAGAAAAGTTTGAATCTGAAAGTAAAACGGGGTTAAATAAGCTGATTAAATTGACTCAAAGCTTAATTAAACTGTGGCTTGGAGCCAACATGATTATTGATCCAAAACAGCAAAGCGTCCTTAAATACCTCCTTCATCCACACACCAAGTGTAGGAAGTTAGGTGTGAATGTCGTGCCCAGCTACTTACTTTTACATCCAGATGTACGATTCTGCAGTTGTGTAAGTAGTGTAAAGCTTCTAAAACGTTTCGCAGGTAGCCGGCCACCTTCTCTTCTGTCAGATTCCCCCAGCTGACGATGTAGTCGAGCAGACGGCCCTGATCGGCCCTGAAACAGCAGGTAATCATCAGGAGACCGGCTGCGGCTTCGTTTCAGCTGCTTTTCTCTTGTTGTTGTTGTTTACTTACATCTCCAGGACTAGAGCGTAGCTGCCGGAGGTTTCAAACGTGTCGAGCAGGCTCACTATGTGCGGGTGTTGGAGTCTCTGCAGCAGGTTGAGTTCCTGAGTCACCCGGTCCCTTTTCATCAGCTTCTTGTTGACGTGTTTAACGGCGACCGTGCGCTTGGTGCCCCGGTGGTCGCAGCGCTTCACCACGGAGAACCGACCCCTGGTGGGAGGAAACGATCGTTCAAGTTTTAAGATGTTTAAAAAGGAAAATGATTCATTTGCATGACGAACCAGCCACAACATTAGAACCAGTGTGGGGAGAGATTTGTTGCTTTCCAGTCTGAAAACTTTTTCAATTCAAACCGAAAAGTCTGATTTTTCAAGCTGTTGTTCATTTCTTTGAGCTGCCCAACTCCCATGCAAATCACTACCCCTCCCTCCTGAAGGTCGTCACGGACTTCGTTGGCCGGGTCCTCGTGGATGAAGGTGTGATAAACGTTTGGGGATTAGACTCAAAGGAAAGTTAAAACCTGAGGTAAATTATTATAATTTTTTTTTCATCTTTCAAATAATCCTCTGTGCACATTCCTGTCCTCAAAAAGGGCTTTTCTCTTATCTTTAAGATGTAGGTATCGTATTTTCCAGACTATAAGGCGCACTTAAAAGCCTTAAATTTCCTCAAAGAACGACAGTGCGCCTTATAATCCGGAGCGCCTTATATATGTAAGAAGCCATGATGTTTTAGTACGACTTTGGTAAACTACGAAGCCGCACCGCTTGCAGCATTAAGGCTCAGTTATAGTCAACCAACCCAAACAGGACTCCTCTGAAGGCTCGGAGTCGATGCTAGTAGCTGGTTTTAATATTACGGCTGATTCGGTGTATTCTTCACTTTGAGTCTGTTACCTTCCAAGTTCAGCCACCTCAGTGTAGTGGGACTCAAAGTTGTCCTTCCAGCTCACTCGGCGCCCGTCAGTGGACACACCTGGAAGAAAGTCAAATAAAAAGTCTGCGCTCAACACCACGTCTGTCAGATGTCCGATTCGGTACGCCGTGACCTT
This sequence comes from Kryptolebias marmoratus, assembly GCF_001649575.2. Lineage (NCBI taxonomy): Eukaryota > Metazoa > Chordata > Actinopteri > Cyprinodontiformes > Rivulidae > Kryptolebias > Kryptolebias marmoratus. The sequence continues at coordinate 16,859,909 of NC_051434.1, forward strand.
TTCTGCGCCCTTACCCAGAACTCTGAGGCTGGCAGACGTTGTTGCGTTGCCAAGTTCGTTGGTAGCGATGCAAGTGTAAACGCCATCGTCCTCAGAGGCTGTCCCGATGATCCGCAGCGTGGCTTCACCTGCATCACTGAAACACACACGCACACACACACACACACACACACACGTTGACTTCCAGGCAGCCTCTTCACAGATGCTGACCAAACAAACCTCAGCTGTGAGCCTGTTCACCTGTAGGCGAGGCTGAAGTGGCCGTTGTTGGTGAGGTTGCTTTGGTTGGGTCCTCTCCAGGCGACGGTGGCGCGGGGTCGACCGCACACCTTACACCTCAAGGTGACGCTCTCGCCGTTGTCGCACGTCACGTCACTCAGAGGTACGAGGAAATCCGGGGGGGCTGACAAAAACGAACGATTTGTAATGTCGCTGTAGTGAAATGGTAGGAAGTTACTTTTAAGAAACACACACACAGGTAAAACTTACCATCATAGATGTAGTTTGGATTTAGAAGCTAAAAAACAAAACAGAAATGTTAAATGGAAAAAAAAAAAGACATGACACACTGGAACATCACTGCTAATTTACTGAAACTCACCTTTACAGAAACTTTATTAGCCAGTCCGTCTCTGGACTTCCTGTAACCGTTTTCCAGCTTGATCTCCTTCTTCGGCTCCTTCTCCTTTTTCTCAGACTTCTTGCGGATACGCAGGGATGTGTGCCAAGATGAAGATTTCCTGCTGGAAGAGGAGATGTACCCGTGGGGTGACGACTCGACTTAACTTCATTCATACAGCACTTTTCAAACAAGGCAGGACCTGTTCTTCTTCCCTTTAAGACTCGCACCCTATCTGAGTTTGGTACGAGAACTTTATGATGTCAAAATAGATTTCAGTCAAAAACAACGCCAGGGTCTCTAACAGGAGCAGCAGATGCCTGTGCAATGCCATCAAAGGTTGGTTGGATACTGAGGGTTTTTAAAGCCAAAATCAACTACCTCAGTTTAAGTTGAATTTAAAAGAAATAAAAAAGAGCTCTTCAACGTTTTAATGTCACCAAAACAGATTAATAGCTGATCAGTATCACCTGGCTTTATTGATAAATAAAGCAGGGTGTCATCAGCATAGCAACAAAACTGATTTTTTTACCCAAAGAAACCATAAATAGAAAGAAAAAAACTAACCTAGGCCAGAGCCTTGTGGAACACCATAACTAATTGTTACTCATCTGCACTGAAAACATTTCAACTTTACTTTGTAAAATAAATACAAACAGGTAGTCTTAGTTCTTAGCTCCCACACGCTGAAAGCTAAAATGGCTCCTGTTCCAGGCGCCTTACTTTATGGGTCCCTCGGAGCAGTCGGGGACATGGGCCGAAGTGTGTCCCAGCACAAATCCGGGGATCCAGCCCTCGGCGGCGGGGCCCTGCTCCGTAGCTGCCCTGAACACCAGGAACATGTTTTGCTGGTTGCTGGCCAAGATCTGGACCACTTCGCCCTGAACAACGCTGATCTCATCCTCCTTCACGGCCATATAGTCCTGCGTCACCAACATGGTGGACACGCTACTGCTGCTGCTGCTTTCACTCTGCGGGACAGGGAGGACACGCCGGCGGATGAGTTAAAATTTTAACGTTTTTATATTAAAAAACAGAACGTCTAAAGAACTTTACGTTTAAATCTGTTCAAATCAAAAACGTTGGAAATACTTTACTCCCCACTAGAAAGAGATAAAAGATGAAACTCAAGCAGACAAGACAAACAGGTTCATTTCCCTCTTGGATAAAAAGAGTGAGTAAAAAAAAAAAAAGTTGAATTAAGATGATTTCCTGTTCAGATGTCTTTGCTCTGCAGGTCCAGGCAAAGAGCGGAGCGTTAGGTTAGGTTATCTTAAAGAATCTGAGTCCATTTGTGGCTGAACCACAAACGTCAGAGGTTAGTTGGAGGTAAAGTACCTTTCAGTCACACACCATGAAGACAGCAGTTGGTGAAAGACAGCCAAGAGGAAGGAAGATGTTAGTTTAAGCTTTGTTAGAAGTCTAGAAAAAGCCTTGAAAGGTCATTAAGAGGGCAAAAAAAGATCCCCCCAAAACAGATCGTGCTTGGAAACACTGACAGCTGAAACCTTTGGAAGAAACTGTCTTCAGAAATGAGAGAGGGTGGTGAAGGTTGTCAGAGATGCGAAGAGGGGAGCAGATTAGTAGCGCTGGCTGCAGCAGGACAGACAGGACAGACCAGGCCTCCCCCTGCTCGGTGTTAGTGGAATCAGCACTGCGCACCAGGAAGTAGTCTTACCCCATTACTCTGGGTGGACTGGATGGACTGCTCACTGGCTGATGAGCACGTACTCATGCGGTCGGCCTCCTTGCTGTGCGTGGAGTGCCTGTGGGTCTGACTCCCAGAGCCAGCTGAGATCTGGTTCGAGTTCTGACGGACTGGAGTCTCTCCTGCCTCCCCGGGGAAGGTGAACGAGCTGGGCCGGCTGGCTGGAGAGCCCGGCATAGAGCTCCAAAACCCAGAGCCAGACTTTTGGCCGGGGCTAGGAGGGGGAGGAGGGAGGGCGTCTTTGCCAAAGGCGGGAGTGGCCAGGGGCGAGGCGACGGGGGACACGGCTCCCGGCCGCGCTTTGGAGGTGGGCGTGGAGGGCAGAGGCCCAACTTTGGCACGAGGAATAGGGTTAACAGCGCTGGCGGGAGTGGGGGTCTGTGTGTGGTCCTCTGGGGTCTGGGAAGGACGTTTGCCTTGCGGACTCCCCCCTGGAGGAAGCAGGGGAGGAGGGACAGCACGAGGGGACGACCCTGGATCACAACCGAGCAGAACTCACACCTCAATCACATCTTTTAATGTGCAACAAAAAAAAAAAGCTAAATTCACTAATACAGATTGATATTCCATACCTAACATCTTGTTGGGGCCCTCTGCATCGGCCCCGGGCTGGTGACGGAGGGGTTGAGGCAGTCGGGAGGGTTGTGGGATCCTGGAAGGCCGACGAGAGCCAGTCTGGGGTCCTGAAGGGACGGTGCTGCTCTGGTTGTTCCCACTTCCCACCACAGGTGACACACTTGTGACGCTGCCGCCTCCACCTGCAGCTTCAATGGCGGTCAGGCACGGGCCATCGCCGGCCCCCACATGGTTCCTCTGATACTCTGCTGGGGAGATCGAAGCTGCGATGAGGTGCAGAAGAGACAGGGGGGCCCGTGTACACAACATCCAACATCCCACCAGAAGAAACCAGTTTCCAAAGTCTTTCAAAAAGGGTTTTGTTTTTTTATTTATTTTTAAAATATCTCTTGAGTGAGGAAGATTTTACTGAGTAAGACCTAAACTTATCTGTTTGTAACTTCTGTAAAAACACACTTTAACACTAAATAACTGTAATTAACCCTTTTAGCACCATAATGATAGATATATTTATTAAAAGGAGTTTCTTGTCTATTTTTGTCAATAATTGTGTCAAAAAAATGTCCTGTGTAAATAATTTACACCCTTTTTCCAGGAGAAGTAGAATCTATCAAGCATTTACCATTCTTATGTAATTAAATACCTAAAAGTGTGTGTTATAAGAGGAGAAGGACAAAAACAGAATTGAATTTTCTTCAACTTCCTTTTCATAAATTCTTGAAAAGTGCAGATTGAACATTTCTGTGATTTTACAACAACTCAGTTTGCGCCGCGGTGTCACCGGTGATCCCTGTGGTTTTAAAAGGGTTAAAAGCAGAATACAATTAAAACTTTAGAAGAAAGAGACATTTATTAACATTAACATTAGAGGCGTTTATGGTGATTTCATAATTTCCCTTACAACTAATCAAACTAATCAAGGATAAAAAAAGGGCCAAAAACATGTTTATTGCATTTAAGAGACCTGGACAAACAACAAACAAAATAACTTTAAATCAGTTATATATTTACTAGAAATCCTGCATGTTTTTTACAGATGAATGAGAAATCAGCTGAGAAAACTGCGACCGGAGCCTGAAATCAGAGCGTTTCCAAACAAACACGCAGCCCTGTGTGTGCGTGTGTGTGTGTGTGTGTGTGTGTACCGTTGAGGAAGTTGCGTTGGCTCTCGAGTATCTGGCTGATCTGAAGGGTCCAGACCTCACACACCCCTGGATGGGAGGAGTGAAGCACGAAGGACTCCATGGTGCTACTGGTGGACCGAGAAGTGAGGATGAACTTGCAGGGGTCGCCCTCCACGCTCTCCTCCAGACCCAAGCAGCTCACCTGGAGCGGGACAGGGCCAAGAGGCGACGGGAAAAACAAGCTCAGTTTCATCAGTATTTAGTTGCTTTTAGCGAGTAACTCCAAATATACATCCTTCCTTTAACATTTAGTTGTTTTCCACCTTGATGCTGTTCTTGTAGAGGAAGCCCGGCAGAGAGAAACCCTTCTTCTTGTCCAGGGGCTCACTGAAGATGACGAGCTGCTCGAACAGGAACACCCTCCGCTCCTTCATTCGGCCGAGCAGACCCCCCTCTGGGTCCGACACCAGGAACGTGTCCTGAAGCAAAAGGCGACCCTGAGCCACAATCTTCCCCTGAGGAGGCAGGCGAGAGAAGACCGTCACTTTGGATATTGTTCTCTAATAACCATTTTAACTGAGGAATTCTTTCCTAAATATGCTCCTACATCAAATCCCTGAAGTCGGCCCGCGTTCATCATGTCGTTGCACCTTTTTGGCACGATGCACATGACCTCCACTGCTTTCTGAAAGAGTGACAAATTAAAAAAAGTTAAGCTTTTTTTTTTTTAAAATAAATGTTTGAAAAGGAGGTTCAAGTCTCTGAACTTACCTCTACATCTGGAGACTCCATCCCTGCCTTTTTCGAATGTTTGAGGAAATCCTAAATCACACAAATTCAAAGTCAACTTTAAGAACGAGGACGGTGAGCAGCAGCCGGAGCTCTAGCGCCCTCTGCAGCGCAGTGGGACTAACCTTGAGCAGCAGCTGGTATTTCATGATCCGTTGGACGGGCTTGATGAGCAGATCTGTGATCTGTAGTCTGTGTCCCAGTCGCTGCTTCAGGTCCTACAAAATCAAAGCGTTACGTTCATAATCAGACGTTTCTCCAGCTGGAAGGAAAGTCTCGATGACAAAACAGGTGCATGTACCTCGAAGTAGGTGTCGATGTACTCTGACACGATGTGCTCGGATTTCGGCTTGTTTTGACAGTAAATGACATACATGTTTAACCTCCGTTCCTGTGAAAGGAACAAAAGAAACCAAACTGTTCAAACTAAATCAAAATGTCAACATTTTCATTAAAAAGCTGTATAAGAGGTGTAAAGAGAACCAAGATTAAATCAATAAATGTTAAAGCTGCTGCCTGTGGCTCGTTAGTGGTCACCGTGGTAACCACACACCTGCGTTTGTTACTCCCTGACATCACTCTTAATAAAACAGGCAGACCGAATGAGCACTAAATACAATCACTGTAAAATTGACATCTAACTGACATCATTCTTGTTCTGTAAAGGCTGATTTTCTGTCAGTACGGTTCACAGATTTAAGACTTAATAGATGATAAACTGCGTGACTTCCTGCCTCCGCTGAATCACGCCACAAACATTTGTCATGAGCACACATCATGAGAAAACATACTCCACACAAAGAAAACAGAGCTATCAGACTAATGAATATAATGTGAGCGCTGGTGTTAACTCTCCTATTATTTGATTCAGCCTAAAGATTTTGCTTTCATGCAGCCTCTATTACTGATATCGTCACTTATTTCCTGTCACTCTCTGGCTGGATTCTTATTGGCTGACTGTAGAGGTCAGTCGCAGCGCTGCACGAATGGACAGAAAATTTCTGACGCTTGTAGTTTGAACGTAGGTGGTCTTTGGTCACAAGAGAGCCAACTTGGCTGTCGGTGATCCTGAATTCTGAGCTTAGATACAACTGGAATCAATAAGACTGATTGGATGTGCGTTCTCTGCACTCTGTGGGGATTTTACAGAAAACTAAGTCCTCTAGTAGTCAGAGACACTGGGTGAAAAAGGCCAGAAATGCCTACATTTGGAAGTATAAATGTAAAGTTTGTGGAAATAGGAAGAAATGATGTTTCTACTGTGAAGTTTGCCTGAGCTACAGAGGTCCAGAGAGAGTTTTCTCTCTCATTTTGTCAAAATCCTATTGTTTGTGGAAATTTTACCCTTTTTTTCTTGCTGATTTTGTTTAAATCGTACAATGTACATCTACCAAATGTCAGAGCACACTATTCCTGATTGAGCCATACGCTTTACGCTTTAATTTATTCTTTATATATAAGTGGTGGGAGGGCTTGTGAATCAAAAACTGCGAGGGAAACAAAAAATAACAGGTGAGTCGTAATAAAGGTGCTTTAATGCTGCTGCTTCGGCACCTTTAATAAAGCAGAAGTAAGGACTTTGGTGGACAAACCTGTTTGAGAAAAAGTGGCCCCAGTCTGTCAGGATCCTCTAAACATTTCTCCAGCTCCCTGAGGAAGAAGCTGAGTGACACAAAAACAACAGAGGTTAGCGAGTTACTCCGTTGGTTAAAAATATCTGCATTTTACCACGTGTGTTTAATTTACTCTTTGTGCCAATCGTAGATCTGATGGATGTTTCCAAACACAATTTTATCTTTCCCCTTCATGTCATCAGGAACGCCCTCTTCCTTCATCCTACTCATGTAGCCCTTTGAGACGCACAAAAAAAGAAGTTTTAAACAGTGGAATATTTAAAACGCAAAGACATTTATTTTCTGATGAAGCATCAACTCACCTCCACCACAAGGCTGAGGTCTCTGACGTACTCTCGCTCCGTGTCTACCAGCTCCGACAGAACGTGACTAAAAGAGACGAGCAGATGAAGCTCAAACCAGAAGTCCTTAAAAACATTCATGTATGGTGTGTGTCTGACAGGAGTGTGTGTGTCTGACAGGAGTGTGTGTGTGACAGGAGTGTGTGTGTCTGACAGGAGTGTGTCTGTGACAGGAGTGTGTGTGTGACAGGAGTGTGTGTGTCTGACAGGAGTGTGTGTGTGACAGGAGTGTGTGTGTCTGACAGGAGTGTGTCTGTGACAGGAGTGTGTGTGTCTGACAGGAGTGTGTGTCTGACAGGAGTGTGTGTGTCTGATAAGACTGGACGTACTGCCTTCTTTTGAGGATGCTGGCCCGGCGTTCGTCCATCTCTTCTATGGGTGAGGAGGAGGACAGGAGGGAGTTATCGGAGGGGTTGAAGGAGGGAGAGCTGCTGTCCCCCTGCTCTACAGACAGAGAGCTGGGTCGGTCCTCCAGAGCCTGTGTTTGGGACAAAATCATGTCAAACATAAGAAGTTAGTCTACAGTTTAGCTTTGCTATGGGTGCTGGTCTGTTTGTACTTCCACCAAGTTGTACCCCCACCTGGTACTTGGCGGTCGCCGTATTTGTACGCAGCAGTTACCGTTTCACACCTAAAGGCTACAAAACTGTTTCCATTTGCACCCTTTATGTTATTTCAGGCACCAGCTGCACAGATTCAAACTGTGCTTTTATTTCATAGTCACTGTGCGTCTGTACAGGTAAATACTCCAACTCAGACACAGCATTTCAGTGACACAGTTACAAGCCAGACATTTTTAGAGGTGTACTTCAGTTCATTTGGCCAAGCCGCTGTGTGTAAAGTTTGCAGGCACAGACGCTCCAGGTGTACTGAAGCCAATGCTGCTTGTATGAAATACAGAGAAAGCACAACCCAGTCTGTTTGTTTTTAGGCAAACATATTCAACTGTAATACTATTTTAGGAGCCTTACTGTGTGAATGATTTGAATAAAACCACTTTTTTTTTTTTTTTTTTTTTAATTTCTTCTGTTTTGAGATCCAGGATTATTCAGGAAACACTGAAGGCTACGGCTCCAGATAGCCAACAATGATGTTATTTTTATTTCTAAAGTGTACTCCGTCTGTGTAGAAGTGGGAGGAGCCGAGTCGAACGGCTTCTTTTAGGACAGAAATGTTTGGTTACGTAGTGACCAAAGCTGCGAAGGCACAACTTGGCAAAAGTACAAATTGGTAGTGGTATATCAGGGGTTTTGCTCAGTGTTTGTATCCTACCATCTTGCTTTTGACCAACTCCTCGATGGCGCTCACCAACTCAGCTGCGCTGGGCGTCTCTGAACTGGACGGGCGGACAGACAGACGAGAGGATGTCTGAGCAGAAACGGAGAAGGAGGGGAAAAAAAATAAACAGATGTCAGAATATATCCATTACAGCCTTTTCTACTAACTCAGTCAAGAAGAACAACAAATGAGTGTAAACTAAATTTATACAATTTGTAAAAGTCCATAAAAGGACATCAAATCAATAGGCTTGGTGTAGGAAGGTTAAAGGTCATGCTGTTGTTTTGACTGAGACCAATTTCAAAAAACCTTGATGGATCTGAATTCGTTGTTAGTTCTCTGGAGTGAAAGTTACAGGTGCGAGCTGTGACTTTGGGGAAATGTTTACTGATGTAAACAGGTTGATCCAAAGCATGTTTCCACTGGTGAAACCCCAGGACTCTAGGGTTTACATTTATATAAAAAGTTAAAATAAAAAATAAATAAAAATAGGAAACTTATATGAAACTTTAAAAAAAAAAAACTAAAGATGAAAAGGGGAAAAAACATGGAGGTGGAAGGAGATAGAAATATGGAAGGAAAAAAAAGTTTTAAATAGTGACGGGAAGAAAGGTAGAAGAAAAAGAAAAACAGGAAAAAAAAAAAGAGGTCATTTCTGGATGGAGGAAGTTTCTGTTGCTTTCGGGGATGGTGACAAAGAGAGAATGTGTGTGTTTGTGTGGATATATAGTTCAGGAGACTCTCACCCTTGCTGTGCTGTGCGCCCTTCTGACCTCGCCAGCATTTACAGATGCCAATTACTCGCATGGGTAATGAGGTTTAACGCACAGAGGGGAAAAAGGGAATGAGGACGAGCAGTAAGGAGTGGGAGGGAGTGG
>NC_051434.1:16868904-16918532 GCF_001649575.2 Kryptolebias marmoratus
GGGGATTTGGGTTTTCATCTCCGTGTGGGTCAGATTCGGAGGGGTTAGCTGCCTGCTCAGCTGACAAGAAACCAAAACCACTTTCCTTTTTTTTTTTTCCTTCCTGACGTATTAAATAAACCTTCCTCGCCTAGCGACCTATCGTCCCAAGCTGCGACTTAAACATGCACGAGGAAGATGCATTCGTGTGCATTAATCGAGCAGGCTCAAGCATTAAAGAAGCACAAATAAGGCATGGCACCCCTCGGGGGTCTGCGCTCACGCTGCCCTCCGTTCACTAAAATCTGCACTAAGGAAACTCAGGAATGTTTAAGAGTTCGATAAAATACAAAAAAAGGTCATTAAGATGCGTTAGAAAAAAGAAAAAAAGAACAAAATTAGGTTTGATATAACCAATGCAAGCTTTTTGTGTCCTTTTAAACTAAAAGAAAAAGGGGGGAGGGGAGAAGAAACTAAACTGAAGAATTCGACTGAGGGAGGAGACAGAAGGGAAGAGCAAGGCTTTCAGATGGAGAGATATGGAAACTGAGACAAAGCAAAGACAGGACATAAATCAAGGTAATGCTACAGAATGGCAAACAGCAAACGATACAACCAGGAAACAAAAGAGAAACAGAAATTAGTGTCAGGAGAGAATCTGCTCAAGTCCAGGCTGCGTGAGAACTGTTCGCTGCTTTCTGCGTCACGAGGCGAGAAGTCAAAACGAGCGTCAGGCAGAAACCCAAACTAAAGAAACGAGCAGGAGTGTGACTCGGATGGAAAACAGAAATCAAACCAGAGTACCTTCGACTTAATCACAGATTCTGGTTTTCAGTATTTTGAGCACGTGGCTCAAGTCGACGGGACGTTAAAACGCTCAAACAGGGGGTTGCAAAGTATTCACCCACCTTGATGTTCACTCTGTTTTGTTGCTGGGCAACCTGGATTTTCAATGCAACCATAGGAAATGGACCAACGCAAAATGTTGCATATTATTGAGGAAAAAATGTCTAATAATTCTGAAAAATATATAAAACTGTAAAACATCAACATCAGTGAAACGTCTCTCCTGTGAGAGGAGAGACAGCATGAAGACCAAGGATCTCTCCGAACATGTCAGAGAATTTAAAGAAGCACCCAAGAGGCCAGGAATAACCCTGATGGAGCAGGGAGGCAGGTATCTGAAACCCAACACCTGTCATCAAGTTGAGAACAGTATCCCTACAGTGAAGCACGGTGGTGGCAGCATCATGCTGTGGGGTTTGTCTGTCATCAGCAGAAACTGGGAAACTGCTCAGAGTTACAGGGGTTAGAGAAGAATAAAAATATAGACAGATTTTAATCTTAAAAGTGGTAGTTATGGTTTATAAATCAACAGATACAAATGATTGATTTTCAACTCCAGGTTGTAAGACAACAAAATAGTAAGAAAGCCAAAGGGGTAAATACTTTTCTGTGAAAGAAACTTTAAAACCTCGACACAGCTAATCTTTTTAATTCGTGCACCATTTAGCAGAGTTCCTTAAAATGAACAAAAACAGACTTTATGTTGATGTAAAGAATCAAAGTTGGATTTCTGCGTTAGAAGAAAAATCTTTCTTCTGCATAAATTTAAATGATAATCAAACCAGCAAAAGAACTAAAAGAAAACAGGCCAAATCTCTCAACTTATTTTAAAATGCGGGGCGTTTAATAACGCATGCAGTAAATATCAGAAACAATAATCAAATTATATGCAGATATAAGACAAAAAGTTAGGAGTGATGAATTTTTATACTTTAATGAACTGGTTCGCATTTAATTAGTCGCCTAAAAGCAAAAACAGCATGTCTGCAGCAGAAGTTGTTTAAGAAGTCCAACACCCCGCTACAACATTAATCAGACTTTATTAATACGTTTGACTAATGCTGAGCAGGGCTCTGCGACCTTTAAAGAGACATTTCTACCATCTCTACTGCTAATTAAGTTTGTATATAGTCACAAAACCTTTCTGTGATGGCATTTTTATTTGAATTGTTTAAGCTATAAAGTTCCACACAAGAAAATTACACAGAAGTATTTAAAGCTCCTTCAGTCCTTTAACGTCAAGGTTCAACCTTTGGTCTTAAACTGCATCAGATCCATTTTCTTATCCTCTTTTTCCTAACTACAAAGCTGTATTCTGATGCTTTAAATTCTTATAATTAACAAATGTGCACAGCTGCTTTCCTCAAGTTTGGTGAAAAGTCAAAAAGGATCAAGATCAACCACGAGCTCAGCTTCACCGCTGTTCACTGCAGTTTTATTGGCTGATTCTGGTGCTGAAATGGTGGGGAGCGGTTTATACGACGCATTTAAAATTCACATTTCTGCTAATTTATGTTAAGAAAAACAGTTCACAGAGGCACACAGGAAAAGTGCTAAAACTTTCCTGTCCCATTATCTATTTAAATACAAAGGTTCATGTTAATTCTGGTTGAGGAGTCGTTGCAGAAGGGCTGCAGGTCGCAAACCCCTGCACACATGTAGCTTTGTACGACTCAAAGGTTTGATCATGATCACGTCTGAAAGACTCTTCAGTTAGTAAAAACCTCACACGTCTCTGTACTGATGTAGTGGGATAAACACAAACACACAGAGTGTGTCTCGTTTTACTGCTGCCTCAAACACACAGCTGATCCCAGCCACGTCAGGACAGTTCAGTCTGAAGTGGAAACCGAGCGGAGCAGCGCCGCATCTACCTGACGAGCTCCATCGTGTTTTAAAGACTTATCTCTGTAACTCCTGAATTCAGCTTCTGTCCTGGTCCCAAATCAAACCCGTTCATCGTTGTTCCCACACAATCTGGGCTGTTTTCTGCGACTTCCTGACTGCCCCTCACCTTGTCATCCTGTGAGTCTGGCTGCAGCAGGCTGTGCTGCTGGATGGCCATGGGCGGAGGCAGAGGGACTGAGTCAGCACCCTCCTCGCCCTCTTCCTCTCCGCAGCTCTGCATGCCCGAAGAACTCGACTTGGACAGGGTGCCGCTCGACAGGCCCTCGTTACGAACCCTCTGCAGGACACGAGAATGCCAACAAAGAGATGAAATGGGGGTCATTTGTTTCGGATCGCTTGTAAAAATAATTTAAAAAAAAAAGCATTCACCCACCTCCTCCAGAATTTCATCTTGAGGAGTCGCGGCGCTGTCGTCAGAGTCTTTCTGTGAGCCCATCGTCATCTCCCCGCTCTTCCTCACCTCGCGACTCTTCTTATGCTTCTGTGCGAGCTTCTTTACGTGACCGTCTGCCTTGCCGCTGCTCAGCCGGCGCACCGGGCTGGTGAGCCACTTGCGTAGCGTGTTACCTGGAAAAAAGTCGTTTTACCCAGTTTTCTTTTATAAACAGAAGAGTTTGCGACTTATCCAATACAGGTGCACAAATGACCCTACCTGGTCGTTTCGGGCCCGGTGAGCTGTGAGAACCGATACCGTGACCCGGTTGGAGTGTAGCAGAAGAACCTGGCATAATGGAGTCGTTGCTGCAGACTGACAAAGTGTCTGCGGAAGACAAGAGGACGAGTTCAACATGTGATGATTTATCAAAAATATCAAAGCTAGCTGCACTGACTGGTTGACATAACGAACAACGTTGACAGAAAACTGTTGAGGCCAATTTTAAATCTTGACACATCATTTATAGAGCCATCAACAGATCTGTCATGAAGAACCAGGTTTTTGAAACTGCAATGCACTACAGGAACACCAGGGGGCAGTGTTGTCTCTACCGTTTGTCAAGCTTCTACAGTCAAACAAAAATAAATAAATAAACAAAACAATAAAAAGAACATCGAGTCCAAGTTGTGGCAAAATGAATGGAGGAGGAAGCTAGAGAACAAATCGAGACGGGGACTTTCAAAAACTTGAATTCAGCATTGCCGCAATGAATGAGATCGGAAACCAGCACCCTGGAGTTGCGACGCCAACGCCACATGAGTTTCAGCGAGTAAACCCAGCGTGTTGATGGGAGTTACGTGTAAATAAGCTCTCATGGTGGACTGTTAAATGATCACTATTCGAGTTATGTTATCTAACGTGTTAGGAGAAGCAGTCAGTGAGTGAACAGGAGCAGCTGAACTGTTTAGTAAATATTTCATCCGTTAGATACATAGGCCACTAAATGACTTATTTGGGATAATACTGGATTGCACTGCAGTCATGAAGTCATAGAATGAAGCTTTAATAAACTGTACATTTGCATTACTTCTTTATTTTATTCATTCTGAAGCCCTATTTAGATTTTTGCACTTCCTCTATGGATGATGCAATTTTTATTTTGTTAAAAAATAAAAAGTAAAAAGTATTTCTTATACGCCCCACGTTCCATACCTTTGTGATTGAAGATGCCCTCCATCTCCATGGAGGACCTGGAGTGGGCGATGCAGAGCATTGAGCAGGGAACCAGGCCCTCCTGGGCCGGGGAGCGGTCCGTCGTCCTCACCAGGCACCAGTCAGGCTTGTCGTGACACCTCTCCAGAACCTCCACCGTCTGGCCGCGCCTCACTGTCAGCTCATTGCTGTTGCTGGCCATGAAGTCGTGGATCACTACGGTCAGCTCGCAGCCGCCGGAGAGCTGCGGGAGGAAGATACGCTCTGTGAGACCTCGTCCCCACGTGACGGAGACTCACAGCAGTCCCGCAGGTTTCTGCACGGACAGCATCGCTGCCGCCCGTGTAAATGAGCGTGTCGTGTGCTCTCACTTTGTCGCTGTCCAGCGTGTTCTGAGAGGTGCGAGATGCTAGAGAGATGGTGTCTGGTTGGCTGCTGCCTTCGCCCTGACTGTCCAAGTCCTCTCCGTCCCTAACGAAAGCACACATCATCAGTTCATGCTCCAACAGTCGATAAAATCCATGCGCTCCGTAGAAATGTTCAGCTCCCCCAACACGTCCCTGACATAAGTGAGCAGTGTTACCTTCGGCCCTTGTGATGCTTGGCTGTAGTCGCTTTGGGAATATGAATGGGCTCCTTGAGCGCTCCTCTCAGGTGAATGGTGCGCTCCTGGATCACCTCCCTGACGTGCTTTATCCAGTCCTGTTTGTTCTCTATATTGAACGCCTGTGAAAAAGGGGGCGGGAGAGAGCAGTTCAGCGAGACACAAAGTGGGAGCTGGAAAACAAAACTAAACCAAATAAAAAGAAGAGATCTTTTGTAAATCATGCTTCGTTCTGTTTCACACAAGTCTGAATTAACTTCTCCTCTTATGAGCATCAGCTCGTGCTCTGCGGTTTCAGAGCACTGTGCCACTTTAATGTCTAAGTAAACTGACATATGATGGCAATTTTCAACCAAACACTCTTAGACTCAAATTATAGTTTCATGTTAGGTCTAATGATTTTGATTTGTTTTGTTTATTTAATTTATTTTAAGTTAACTCTGTTTTAACCGTTTAAAACATGTGACATTTCACAATACTTTTGAAAATCTTCTCAAACAAACCCTTTCCCACACTGCACACCTGTACAGTTCAGACATCAAAACGTAGGCTTTGTTGTCTTCTTTCACCCAGTGTCTCTCACTCCAGGTTGTTTTTTTTTCCAAATACCTACAGAGTGTAGACTGCGTGCGTCCAAACTCAACGACTTCCGTTGTACCCGAGCTCAAAATTGTCTCCTCAAAACTGGAGGACGCTTACGGTTCAGAAGTCTTTTTTTTAAAATCAGCACCTATAGTTTTTGTACACTGACTGTTTGTTAGAGGATCCCTTTCTAGTCTGTGTTTCTGTCTGCCCTACTGAGCCACTGGCAGCAGCTTTAACATTTCTTTTAATCTTGGTTCTCCTTACAGTTCTTAAAACTTGTTACGTAGTCCGCAAGAACTGAGAACCTGAGGTTGCAGGAACAAGAGCGGAGTTGGCTGTGGTCAGAACGTTGTTAGTTCTCATTATGTGTAACAGAAACATCCCGTTTAGTGCACATCTGTTCACGGTTCAGTGTTAGATCATGCTGCCCTCTAAAGATCTCTGAACACGTCATGAGAAGTTACAAAGGCGGCTCTCATTAACAGGGTTGTGTGACGATAACTACATTTTTGTTCTCGCAGCAGTTTCGTCTTTCCTTCTCGACACAAAGCCCGGGCTGAACTGTTTCTCACAGGGGTTTGCTCCGAGTGTTGTGTGATTGGTCAGAAGTTCTTTATGCTTAAAAGCCGGTGAGCTTTAATGGAGTCATTTTGCTTTTGATGCTCCGCTGAGAAGCAGCTGGAAGCTGTTAGAAAATACGATTGTTCCAGCAAAACTTAAAAACCTACGAACTTAAAAAGACGGCAAGGAGACACAGGCGGCTCTTCCTGGCTGTGACTGTCTCAGTCTGTTTAATAAACACGTCTGGTCGCGGTGAGGGAAGCTAAAATCTGTACAAGGACAGGAGAGTTGAGAAACCGGCGGAAAGAACCCCGTTTTAACGGTGCAGGAGGAGGGAGGAGCTTCCTGGGAGTTCTGATCAGAGTGTCTCGTGGATGCTGAAAGGTGTGTAGGGAAAACGAACGGCTCGCAACCTGACTTCTTGACTTCTTATGGAGTATGTTGGAGCCTTAAGTGATGAGCCTTAAGTGATGCCCCCCCCTTGTTCTGACCAGACTGATGGCCTTCTTGTGTCTTACGGATAAGCTTTGTTCAAATGAGCACTCTGACGATCTGAGGTCAGATTCTACTCCTCGGATCCGTTTCATCCCTGGGATGTTCGGCTTGACATCTCTTTGGGAATTGTTAGAAATCAACAAGCTGGGTCATCCTGTCTAACTTAACTTTTTGCCATGACACTGGGAAGTCCTCGTGGCGCAATAGTTGTCGGATGCTATGCGAGAAAAGGGTTCTGCCCGGATGATGTGTCGAGGACAAGCTGCAGAAACTCCCAAACCAGGGCTGCGGGAAAGAAAAAAGCCATTCTTTTCCCGCAGCCCTGAGAAAGAGAACAATTTTCTCAGTTCTTACGGTGCAGCTGTAGATTATTATAAACGTAAGTCCCAAATTACCACTGGGTTTAATGGAAGAAAGTTGATGCATGTTGGAGTTTCAGGCAGCTGTGTTGGCACCCTTCAAAGTTTCTTCAGAAATGTTCTATTCAGTGTTAACAGTTCGTCTGCAAACTAAACTTTAAATGAAACTGTTCCATGTCCTCCTCTCGTAATTAGTCGAGGCGCTGCATCTCGGTTTGGAGAATTACTGCCGCCGGGCTCTCCGGCACCAACGCCGAGTTTGTGGGTTTGTGCTGCGAAACCGTTGGGAGCGCGAGAGACGAACTACTCCTGGAGGAGCGAGGGTAAGAAGCACACACACACCGGGAGATTCAGACTTGTGTGAAACGGTTTGAGGGCTGTGTTGTGGAACAGTTTGTACTCACCGTTGCTCCATGTTTGGATCCCTGACTTAGCTTTGAATTTAAGATATAAAATAGAGAATTTCACTGGTTTGTCTTAAGAAGATAAGCGAGACATTTTTATACTCTGACAGAAAAAAAATAATAATAATGGTTCGACGTGATAACAACACTGATAATTTGCCTTGACAGAGTAACGATGGCCAATTAAATGTGCAGCAGACTGTAATGGAGAGTAGCTGTGTGTGTGTGTGTGTGTGTGTGTGTGTGTGTGTCTGTGTGGAGCTAGCAATGAGAGACAGTTACAATGCACATAATGCATGAGTGCTTCTTAGTGGTTAGTTCGGTCGTCAACATGTATAAAAAGGAGCCGTAACACTCAGTCTTAACGTGTTAGGATCTTGGCTTCATGCTGTTCCAACGGCTGACAAACTTTAATCCATCTGTGAGTTCAACAGAAAAACACAAAACTCATATCTGACTGGGTTCGATCGAATCACTCTAAGCTCAGTTTTCTGGTGGAGGAAGAAGGCTAACGTGGCACGGAGCCAGGATGGAGGGTCTGTGGGCGTTCGTGAACTCACAGAGCGTCACCGGCGTTGGCGGAAGCATTTCAGCCCACATAGAGAGTTAGATATACAAACATCCACAGAAAACACAGCCCCAGATATACAGATGTGTCCGTGTTTGTTAATAGATGGAACAAAGCGCAGTCTGACCAGAGGACACAGGCTGACAGAGGAGGACGGGCAGAGGACAGAGGAGGAGAAAGAAATCGAGGGGACAGGAGAGCGCCTGAAGGAAGCTGCGCAGCTCATGAAGTCAAACAAGACACCCGAGATTAAGAGGAAGATGAAGGAAGGAAAGCTGGAAAAGTTTGAAGGAAGAGGAGAAACACATCTGGGTTAGACCAACACAGATGTTCTCAGATACATTTAGCAACTGAAATCTGCCCCCGCCGGATTCTGATCAGAGTTATCCACGCAATAACAAATAAGTTTGTTTTACTAAATGAGCCCGAACATAAGCCATAACATTATGACCACTGAGAGGTGGATCCAGATCTCTGCCCAGCTGAACCCGTGAGGGATGAGCTGGGCAAAAACATAACAACAGTTCAGGTTTTTAGAGGTGGGAAAGTTACAAACAATTCATATCAGTTCAATGTAAATGTTCGGTGTATTTTAGGGCACTATATTTTAAGCATTAGTGCATTTTATATCAATATATTTCGTATTAATTTATTTTTTGTTGTTGCTGCTGTGACCCTGTAATTTCCTGCAAAGAATCAATAAAGGATCCGTCATCGTCACCATATCTTACCTGTTGCAGACAGCTCTACGAAAAACCTCTATTTGGTGGAAAATAACTCTTTTATTCTGACAAGCTAATGGGTAGTCGAAGCGGAGCCAAGTAGAAAGTGGATTGCTGCTGTTATTTCATAACATTTCATGCAAACGGTATTTTATTTACACTGTTGTCAGTTTTGTATTGCAGAGTGATTCTGAAAGAAATATTATGAAACTCCTAACTGAAGTGCTTCAGGCTACACTGGAAATGCTACAGCTAGCTGCCGCTGATGCTATTTGGACTAAAAAAAACAAATTTCTAAAAACTAGTCGTTAGCTCATCAATCTGGTCAGAATTAAAGTGTCTTTCTCCAAATAGAGGTTGTTCAATAAGCTGTCTACAACATGTAAGACGTTAATTTTTCATATCCTTTCTCCAGAACCCCACTTCAAAAGAGCTGAGCTCTCCCTTTAAGCATGCTTCATAACTTCCAGGACTTAGAGGATCTGATGATTCACAGGTCTAATAAGTCTGGTGGTCATAATGTTATGACAGACTTTTCTCTCTCTTCTAACTTTAAATACTGAATGTTTCATCTTAATTTGGTGCACTTTCTTTAAAAAAACAAAACAACAAAACTGTATTAGTCCAACCCTGAAGGAAGCTTGATAAGAAAAAGAGAGAACTTTTCTGTTTGTGTGGTTTTTACCTTGAGCACAATCTTGTTGTCATTGGTTGGGGTGCGTCCCACCCACAGAGCAAACTTACACGGATCTCCTTCAACGTGCTCCGTTACTCCCAACTCGGACGTCTGAGGAGAAAGACGAGACCCGTCTGAGCTGACGAGGAAACGCTTCGATGCTATGCTAAGCATGCTTTGTGTGTAGGATCCATCGTCGTGTACTTACAAAAAGTTTGCTCTTGTAGATGTATTTGCTCCTGCCGTTTGAGTCCTTCACCTCCTTGCTGAAGACGAGGGACATCTCGAAGAGGAAGAGGTGGCGCTCCCGGCCCTTACGGATCAAAGTCTTTGGATCCCAGACCTGGAACGAATCCTGGAGAATGAGCTCGCCCTGTGACTCGATGTTTTCGTCAAACCCTGGAGGAAGTACAGAGCATTACATCAGAAAAAAAAAAAGCATAAATATTACAGCTAAATAATGAGCAGTGTGTGCTGCTCACCTTCCAGCATAGAGAGATGCATGGCATCGTTGGCTTTCTTGGGAACACTGAGCATCACCTCCAGGCCATCTTTGATTTCTCCTTTACCTTCTTCGCAGCATGTCAGCAGCTCCTAAACACACACACACACACACACACACACACACACACACACAAACCATGACAACAAGAAGACCAAACGGCTGCGGCGCTGAGGTCAGGTGTGATGAACTACCTTCAGCAGGAGCTGATACTTTGTGATTCTCTGCACCGGTTTGATCAGATACGAGGAGATGGAGTTGGCCAGTCGGTGCCGCTGTTGGATTTCCTGTCAAACAAAAGATGGGCTGAATGATCGTGCGTACCAAAACAAGACCAATCCGGTTTTTACGCCGACGAGAAAAGCTGGTACTCACATCAAAGTAGTTCCCAGCGTGCTCCAAGATGAGCTGCGTGGAGTCCGGTTTGTTCTTACAGTAGTTCACGTACATCTGGAACTTCTCAGCCTTAAAGAGAACAGGTTGTTCTGTCAGATGCAAATCATCTACCTCAAAATCTTTAGTCTGAACTTTGAGAACCCTGTTTTTACAAACTCTGACCAGCACTGAGAGAACGTAGAAGACGCATCTCCTGAGGTGTGACGGTCCAGTGGAGAAATGATACGTACCCACGTGACAAAGCAGTGGCCGACATCCTCCGGCAGCTGCTCATATTTCTCCAACTCTTTGAGAAAAAGGCTGAAAAATTGGACATTTAGAAATAAAATGTGAGGCACGGCAAAAATAAATGGCAGTATTACATTAAAAGAATTGCTAAAAAAAGTCTCTTATAAATATATTTGTTATTTTAAGATTGGTTGGCCGGTATTTATTTGAAATACTATAAATAATAACAATAAAACACTTCTTCTTTCTCAGTCTATTCATATAGGCATCACAAATAATGAGCCTCAGAACTAGGGGTCTAAAAATATTTTCCAACTTGAAATTCCAGACTTTTTTCATTTTTAATGTCAAAACATTTGCTGTAATTCAACACGTTTGTGCAGCAGTGCAGTTTAATTATCTGTATGTTGATGTAAAATTATAGGAAATGAGAAGGTTAAAATATAACATTATTACTGGCTTTACAATGCATCTTGTGAGAATAAACAACTACTAATACAGCTCATGTTCGTCAGCTGAAGGATTAAAGTCGTTGCTTTTTTCTTGATTTAAAAAATAATATGGACAGTCCAACAGCAAAGAGTTCCAGTCTGACAACCTATAAATACAGTAAATACAAACTTTATATACAGTCAGTGAGGACAAATACCCCGATCAGCTGAGCAACTTCGAGATATATATTCTTATCCAGGCCTGGAAAATACTAAAACTAAATTTCAGCCAAACTTCCCCGCTGGGCGTGTTTCTTACTTGTGGTGGAATTCGTAGAGGTCCTGCATGTTTCCGAAGATGATGTGCTCCTTGTTGACGATTCCTGGAGGAATCTCCTCAACTCCGCTGGTCATCTCCCACAGGTAGGTCTGGTGGATTAGAGAAGATTAAAAACAGGGGGGAAAAAAATCAACCAAAACGCCGCCGCCGAACGGAGGAGTAACTCACGTCCATGCACTCCCGCAGGTCTCGCACGTAGGCCTTTTCTGTCTGAATCAGCTCCGTCATGATGAAACTAGACACACGTGGGGAGAAAAAAAACGAGACATGAGCACAAATTGGCAGCTGTCATACTGTCCTCATTCACACAATGAATAACGTGCTGATAGCTCCTTTTCAGCCTGTCAGCTCGGTCCATTTACACTGATGAATAATGAAAAGGTCATAAAAATCAGTCATAAACCGGCCGTGAGTGACTGAAATCCTGCTGGTGATTTGTGGCGCTCGTATAAAATGATGCACCCTGCTCTTCCTGCAGCGCATGCAGTCGTTTGTTCTCTGGTGCAGCCGAGGTTTTGTGCTGGCACAGCAAAGAATAAGCAGTCGAACAGAAATTTACACCCAACTATTCAGCAAGTTCAGCGATGACAAGGACATTGACGGGCCGTCCTGTAGCGGACCGTCTTAAAAAGCATCAGGCTGTGCGTTTTGCACGGGAAACCGTCAGTTTAATTACTTTGAGGGCAAGAAAAGAGAGAAAGACGAACATGGATCTCACTTTCGTGAGCTCAGCTCGCACCTTTTTTAATTTGCTAAATGCCTGAATTATTCTGAAGTTTAGAACTTGTAAAACAGAAGTGAAATGGTGTGCAGATTATTTGTGTGCTTTGTTCTGTTGTTCCAAACTTCAGCCCCGTACGTGCCGGTAAACGCAACAATGATCTGCAGAAGTTCACGTTCTTTACCCCTCGTAAAGACAAGAAGGTAACAAAATAAGCTTCAGTGCTACATAAAAACATAACAGAGATAAACCAAAACTTGTGAACCTCTAAAATAGTTAAAACCTGCTGTTTGAGAACATTACAGTTTCTCAGTCAAGTCAGGATGGAGAACAAAAGTTGGATCAAAGGATTCAACAGGGATAAGGTTCTAGCTGGCTCTATAGCTGAGCAATATATTGAATATATCTGATCTACGAAGAGTTTTCCCTCGTGTGATATCAAAAATGACTACTGTAAATACGGAGTATGAATTTTATTGATACTTTTCTTGCATCTGCAGGAGTTTAGCTTTTTCCAGGAGCTTTTAATGCATCACAGCTCTTTCCCCCCTCCCATCCCGAGAACCCCAGCAGACCCTCCAGCCCCGTTTATGTTTCAGAAATGAGGGTCACAGCTCGGTAGACGTTAGAGCGCATTCAGAGACGATAAATTCAGTTGACGAGTGACAGGTTTGGTGTTTCACTGGTGCAAGAAAGAAATACGAAATAAAAAGCAAACCCAGGAGCTCGTCGCGTTCAGACTAATGATTCAGACTGGACAAAGTAATAACAAGAGGTTTTCAACAAACACTGAAAACGATGGAGCCAACAAATTTATACCAGTCCAAGAACAAGATACAGCTGTCTATGATTTATCTAAAGCCTCTGTTTTCTCTGTGATGACTGATGAGCTGACATTCAGGGCTTCCGAGGGTTAAATACTGGTTGAAGAGCCAAAAAATCAAACACACCTCTTGTGTCAGAGCTGCTCATCTGAATACAAAACCATCACTGGGCAGGTAAACGTTTTACATATACACATAAATATACATGCAAAATGTTTATTTTTTAGGATTTTTTTACAGTTAAGAAAAATTATTCTGTTTTATATTTTGTTTTACTGTTGAATAAAAAAGAGATTTGATCTTTTGTTGAACCAAGAAAGGGTCGAACCGTGGCTTTTGTGTACCGTTACACGCCTAATATAGAATATTCTGAGCTACTGTATTTTTCTGACATCAGAAAGCGTGACGAACAGGAAGTAGTCACGTACTCTTTTCTGCGCGCAGACTTGCGTTTTTCCTCATTCAGCTCGTGCGCGGCAGCGTCCCTCAGCTTGACCTCTGACCCAGGAGCGGTGGCCGGGATGATGTCCAACTGAAGGTCTTTGCTCTGACAGAAAGAGGGACAAAGGTTTAAGGACTTGAAAAGGGCACGCTATGACAGTGGGGTTGTGACATTCTTGCACGTGACCACCCTTACTGCCTTATTGGAGTCCGAGGGGATGCCCAGGGCTTTCTCCAGACTGCAGCGGTACTTGTCCATCCGCAAGGAGAAGTCTCGGTAGCGCTTGTCGACAGCGGTCACCCATTTTTTGATGTCGGCGGCGTGGCTGTGGCCTTTCTCGCAGAAGCCATCAGCCAGCTGGATGAGTAACTTCACGCGCTCCTTGGTTTGCTGTGGAAGAAGGGCAGAGTGAGCTGGGAGCTCACACACACGCACGCAGGCAGGAAATGTATTTCTGTGAGCCCCACCCTGGCTGTGATGTGGAAGTCCTCGTGCTCCTTCAGGAGTTCCTGCGTGTGATGGATGCTGGACCCGGTGGACGTGTGCGTGGACAAATAAAACTCCCCGGTGTCGTGAATCCACTCCAAAGCCTAAATGCACCCACAAAGACGATACGCACACTCTCGTGAGTTATTTGTCCCGTTCGTTTAATAAAGCATCGCCTTTCTCGTTGAAGTGTTCCACGTACCTGTTTGGCGCTGCGTTCAAACACCACGTACTGCTGACACTGATCCAGCCGACGCTTCCGCATAGTCCAGAAGTGCAGGACCCGGTTCTCCCTCTGTAATAGCTCGTTGAGGATGTCTAAACACACACACACACAAAACGACATGTTAAATTCAAACAATCTTTGCAACACCTAAAGTTGACCTTAAACTGCTATTACAGATTTACTTGATGTGAGATACAATGTGAACATTACATCTGCTTTTTCCAAATGTTGCATCGAATCTGTTGGGTTGAGACTTGACTAATTACTAAGTAATCTGCTCCTATTAGGTGGTTACTTACAATTACACAGATTGGTTTATAAAATAGGGATTTAATCCAACCAGCAGCAGTATAAAATAAAAAAATGAAGAGCATTTGAAGTGCTAATTTGTCAAAATATGCATATTTAGTTGTTTAAACTGCTGCCAGTGGCTTTTTAGGGTCACCATGGAAACCGCACACCCGTGTCTCCCATTACCTGACAGGATTCTTAATAAGGGAAACAGCTACTGCATGACAAGTTAAAAAGATCATTCACTTCCAGTTTTGAAGAGAAAATTCTGAGCTCAGATACAGTGGAAGTCAATGAGGGCTTGGATGTGCAGCATGTGCAGTCTGAAGGGCCTTGAGAGACAACCTTAAGCCATATAGCGATGAGAAGCACTCTGGATGAAAATACAGTTTGATACACGAACTGTAGAAAAAGTGTGAAGTTTACAGAAAAGCTAGTTTGCGTTTAGAGTGTGAAAAGCTGTCACATTCTAGCTAATTAAAAATTGTAATGGAAATGGAAGAGTAAAAGCCAAATGATAATAAGACAGCTTTAATTATTTTACTACAATTCTATGTATAAAAGAATTTATGTTAACAGCACGGCTGAGCAGATAAATCTCTTCTGACTTGTTGATTAGAGTATTTTGTTCTGGTTATAATAAAATCAACGTCACTTCACTTTTGAGATGATTTTCGGAGGATTTTTTTTAAATCAAATTTTTCCTAATTTTTCTGTTTATGTGGAAATTCATCTTTATATGCTGGTGTAGATTCTCAGTCATCCATGAGATGGCAATAATAAAAAAAAATTTAAAAGTGGACTTCTATTCTGTAGTTGAAGACGTTTTGCTTCCCATCTGGGGAGCTTTCTCGATTCAAATCTTCTGATTTGACTCATCTACATATATTCCAAGTCTCTTTTCTTTATTTTATTATCGTTATCGAAAGCACGTCCCCAGGTACCACTCGGTAAACTGATACTCACTTTTAACCTGCTGTTCTGGTGCCTTGACGTGGCTCAGCATCCCCGGCATGTTGACGCTGTTTCGGTGCATGTACTTGAGGAAAACGTCTGCGTTTCTTCTGGCCAGAGTGCACGCCTGATTAAAACATCAACACACACTCCGATCAGATGTGGAACTTACAGCTTCTCTCAAGTTTTCTCTAACGGTGTGTGTGTGTGTGTGTTACCTTGAGAAATGCCTCCTTCTGCTCCAGGTGCTTGCTGATCATGGGGGTGACGTGGTCCGTTTCACAGTTGGGTCCCAGTTTGTCGGCACCTCCGCACCAGTCCTCCTCTCTCTTGTACTCCTGCTCCAGGCTCTCCAGCACGCTGCACACCTGGACCGAGACACATACAGTCGCTCTGTGACACAGAGTTGCAATTTTACGGAGGAGTCGGAACTCAGACGAGCTGGATCCGGTCTACCTGTTCGGAGGTTTTGTAGAAGGCCACGGAGGCGTTGACCAGCTTGAGTCGGTCCTCCATCTTCAGCATCAGCTGCTGCCAGTGAGACGCCACGTTCTCGGCGCAGTCTCTGATCAGATCCATGTCGTAGTGGTTGGCCTGGAGCAGAGCCTCCGCCTTCTGCTGGACCTGCAGAGCACTCTGATGGGTTTTCTGCAGAGGGGAAAGACAAAGCAAGTTAAGAACCTAGCATTCCTTGAACGGATGCACATCGCCCGCCACCTTTCATCCCAGAGATTTAGACTGAGATCATCTTATGTTGAGAAATGACAAAGTCGCACCCATTCTGATCAAACCTTGAAATTAACATTATGTGCAGTTTTCGTGCAATATCACAAGATGTCACACTCAGAGTTCGTGTTGTGGCTGACTCTCAGCTACTACCACACCAAATTTTAGTTCAATATCTGTAAAACTCACTGGATTACAGCCATTTCTGTATTGGCTAATGTTGATTAGCTGTGCTGACCGTCTTGAATTGGGTTGACTCCAAAAGATAACTAGTTACAGAGGTACATCCAATGATTACTTTCTGTGAGTTTCATTTAAATCAAAGTTTGAAGCAAAGATCTTGTCCAATAAGCAGCACTTCAAGTATGTATTGTGAATGTTTTTCAGCTACTACCATACAAAACTGTAGCTCAATATTTTTTAAATTAACCAAATTATAGCCATTTTTGTGGTTTCTAAGGTAAATTGGCTCTGATTGCCACCTTAAATTGGATTGACTCCAAATATAATTAGTTATATATGTACCTCCAATGATTACTTTTTGAAAGTTTCAATAAAATATAATATGTTGGAAACAGACAGACAAGCAATAATCAAGACGCAGAACAACTAAATTCATGAGCAATGGAAGTAAGCTCCAGCTTTAAGCTCTGAGCAGGAACTGAATGTATGATGGGAAAGAAATGAAAGATTGCGTCACCTCGATGGCATGCTGAAACTGTTCGTGTTCTCTCTGCAGCTGTTCAGCTTCCTGCAGGGAGCTGGCTGTGATCAGGCCGGCGTTCAGCATCGACTCGCCGTTTCGAATCCAACCCAGAACCTTCAGGGGACACAAAGCCACCGACAAAACTTCAGTCTCTTTAAAGAATGCGCAGTTAGTGCGCACCGCCTGCAGGTGGCAGCCCGGCGCAGCCGTACGGGAGTCCTACCTGCTTGACTTCAGCCTGCAGGTGTCTCAGCTGGACACACTGCTCCAGGTGTCTGCGGTGCTGCTCGGCCGCCAGGTCCAGCTCCCGCTGCTTCTCGTGAAGGAACTCCAGCAGGTCCTGGACCCGTGTGGCCATGTCCACATCCCGGTCACACAACAACTCCACACCTGGAGAGGGACGAACCATTATATTAGTCCTGAACGGACACAAAAAGACCCGTGCTACTTGTAATCCTAAAATTTCCTCCCTACTTTGGGTTTTTAATTAACCTTAAATCCCAAAGAGACTGATCTTGACAAAATCGCACTTTGGATTAATCTGGAAAAGCACGTTTATCTCCATGTTAACACTCTCTGTGTTTAATGCATGACATAACTATTCCTTGTGTGGTTTCACAGGAGACCTATTAGCATTCTGAGTTCGCAGGTGAGTTATTATAGTTGGTGAGTGGGAGCCTCTCATCACAAACTCTGACTGAATCAACCCGAGACACCTACACAGAAAAAACTCATGTCGCCAACACAGAAATCTGTGCGGCAGAAAGCGAACACGAGCCGCGTCAAGCCGGAGCTAATGTTAGGAAATTAAACATAACTGAAAGCTAAACAACAACCCGAGCTGCATTTGTTGGGTCTCTGCTCACCAGAGGCCTGGACTTCATTGACATACTGCAGCAGCTCCTGCCCCTGGTGGATGACGTCGAAGGTGAGGTTGTTCATGGTGAGGGCTTTGTCAGCGTGGTGCTGCAGCTTCTGCTCGGCCAGCGTCAGGTCCTCGGTGTCGAAATCGTTCATCTGGCCCGTCAGCTCCTCGTTCCAGGACTCCAGGTCAGTGATGATCTGGGGAAGGACAATGTTCGCAGAATCACGCTGACATTCTGAAACAACACCAAAGGTAGAAATCTGCGCTGCATTTAGCACAATTAAGGACGTCACGCTATCACTGTAGATCAGGGGTGTCTAATCCTGGTCCTTGAGGGCCACTATCCTGCATGTTTTCCTTGTTTCTCTGCTCCAACACACCTGATTCAGTGGTTAAATCACCTCTTCATGTTCTGCAGAAGCCTGTTAATTCAAATCAGGTGTGTTGGAGCAGAGAAACAGGTAAAGTAGTCGTAAAACATGCAGGATAGTGGAACTCGAGGACCAGGGTTGGACACCCCTGCTGTAGATATTTCTTTTTGAAACAAGCCACCTTTTATTATAACCACACTAAATACAATAAAGAAATGCTTTTAAGTGTGTATAAGTGAAGAATCAGAGGTCGGGCCAGCCCCTCTGCAGAATCCCCTCCTTAACAAAACTGGAGGGGTATGAGTACCCCCATGATCCTGCAGCTACACCATCCGAGGCATTAGACCCAGGTAGGGTCTCTTACGGCTAATTGGCCTCAGGGGAAGTGTTAGACTAAGAGTCATTCAAAGACCTTGATGAAGGAGCACCACACAAAGCAGGCAAACTTGCCTGGATCAAGGAAACTGGTGCTCCCTCCTGGAGCCAGGAGAACCTTACTGAGCCCCTGGTGTTTGAGCCTTGGCTCCTGGGGCTGCGGTCATGAGATCTGGATCATGACCAAAAGAACGAGATCCTGGATACAAGCAGCTGAAATGAGCTTCCTGCACAGGGTGGCTGGGCTCAGCTTTAGAAATAAGGTGAGGAGGTCCGTCACCCGGGGTGGGTGTTCTGTTCGTTTGTTGGTTGGTTGGAGGGAGGTTGAGCCAATGGGAAGCCCCTTCAGGTGACACACCACTAAAACCAACTTACTGCTGGCCTCTAAAGATCTTTTTAAGTCAAATAGTGTCAACCTTAATAAAATCAATCAGTAAAAGTTTTGTTCTTCAACCCATTATGGTGTCTTTAGTTAGTTTCTCTTCCACTGAAATGATTCTGTATTACAGCACATATCTGCTGTTTCTGACTAGAAACTAAGTTTAACAGGAGAAAGGCTGACACTGATAACTAAAACAGTAAATGGAGATAGGAGTGTTGCCATGCCATGTGCCGACTCCTGCAGGCAGAGTACGCAGGTTGAGCGAGTGTGTGTGAGAGCTGCGCGCACGTTAATACACACACACACACACACAACAACAGTCTCATACACTATACTCTCGCTTCCAGCTTCAAAAACTTTGAAGTGGCCGGCCTCCAGATGCAAAATTAAAGTATGAAGTTCCTTTTG
Organism: Kryptolebias marmoratus; assembly: GCF_001649575.2. Classification (NCBI taxonomy): domain Eukaryota; kingdom Metazoa; phylum Chordata; class Actinopteri; order Cyprinodontiformes; family Rivulidae; genus Kryptolebias; species Kryptolebias marmoratus. The sequence goes on from NC_051434.1 coordinate 16,887,874, forward strand.
AAAAATCCACCATTTATGTGCGGCGCATAATTTAGCTCCGGCACTCACGTCGATGGCATCTCTCTCAAAGATGCGGAGCTGCAGGAAGAGCTCCAGTTTGATCTTCCTCTCCTGGAAGAGCTCCTCCATCTGCGCCTGGGCCTCGTCCAGCTGCTGGAGGACGCTCTCGATGTGGTTGATGGAGCTGTTGTGGGGCGTCTTGTTGCTGGAGATGGCGGAGTCCCTGAAACACACAAACACACACACAATTAGGCGATGAACTGTGGGCTGCAGCACTGTGAGCTTAGGGGGGAAAAAACAAACAGTTATAAAAGTCAGTGCTGGGCATTTTGTCAGCTGTTCTAAAAGCTGCTGTGTTGAATAACCTGCAGAAGATTCAAACATGGAAAGAAACAATTTTGGCCTAAAAGTTTTGAGATCAAAATCGATCTAAAAAGTTTCCCCTTAATTATTTTATAAGTTCTTCATTAACACTTTGAGATAATGAGATATTTTGCTAAAGCGGCAGACAAAAAAAGCACACAAAAATGGGCAAAAACATTCTTAACCTTTGGCCTTCGGCTGCAGGCGATAACATGCATAAAAACCACAACAGATATCAAGAAAAAAAAAAAACAAGTGGGGGAGACGGGACACTGTGTACAGATTCTGATTCACCAATCAGACGCATGCATGCATCGACGTTCAGACACGAGCGAGTTCACCGGAGGCCAGCTCTGAGTAAGCTCAGACAGTGCAGGTGAGGTGGTGGGTGGGCTCCCGATTAGCTCCGGGTTTGGTAATCAGCACGGCAGATCCACCCCCACGCTGGAATGCACGTTGACGACGGCGTGCGCGCGCGTGCACAGCTCGCTACCGCGCACACAGAAGGCGCGCAGAGTTGCCGCTCCCTCCCGGAGCGACCGCCGCGCAATTAAAACGCGCCTCGATAAAGGCAGACTTATGTAAGAAGCCGCTGTGGTGTTGATACACCAGAGAGAAGGTGGCAGAGACGGGAAGAAAGGCGCCGAAGCATCCTCTGCATTAAAAATAACGCTGGTCAGCTGCATCCACCCCTCTAACACCTCCTCTCTTCCTCACAACTTTCTCTTTTTATACACATAATTAGTGTCTTCAAAATTATACAGACAGACTTTTTCATTGCATATATTTAGCTCTGTTTACAGGTTTATTGTTGCATAAGCACCCGTATTACTATTCAGCCGCTATTCTTCCACTCTGCCGCAATTTTCACATCACTTCTCTTCCTGCAGCTTTGGGAAGAAAAACAAACAAGAAATTACATCAAAATGTGTGGCTCAATTGGGAACAGTGGGCTATGACTTTTAGTAGCAGCAAAGATGACGTTTGCACAAAAAAACAAGAAACTGAACTGGCATTCTGAAATTTCTAACTTGCTAACAATTGCAATTTAAGTTTTAGGTTTTTTGGCAAATTTTCACCCCACAGCGACTGTTTGAGGCCTACTTTCTACTCTGCATTTCTGTCTGCCTGTCTTATTACAAGTGCTATCAGGGAGTGATGGACACAGATGTGTGGTCACCCCAAATTTAGGCTGTTGCTACATCGACACCCTTCAAAATGTCCATTTTTCTGTGTTCATACTGAAGAAGCAAACATAAAAAGCTGTTTTTCTTTGTAGTGATTTATTCATGACTGCAATCTGTTGAAGCAAAGCTCTATCATTGATTACTGGTAGCTGAAGGGATTTTAATGTTGTTTTATTCAGCAGCTCTATACAACTAAAGAGAGAAACTTTTGCCGACTGCTTTTACAATCAACAGACTTTTCACTGTATGTCAGAAAACTAATAACAACGTCTCTGCACCTGAGCTGCTGGATGAGGTCCTCCCCCTCCTTGATGACGTTGACGGTGACCTGCAGCGTGGTCTGCTGCTGTTGGCCGAAGCGTTTGATCAGATCCTGGACGGCCTCCACAGACTCGGCGTAAACATCGTCCAGCAGCTCCTTCTGCAGCTCCTCCAGCCACGTCCACAGCTGGAGGGAAGGGTGGAGGACACGGAAGAGATCAGGTCGTGTTCTGTCTAACAGCTGGCTTAGATCATTGTGTTTTCATAGTGTAGGTAGTTTTTGTGGTAATTGCTGTTCCGTGATTCAGTTTGTTACTCCAATCAGCCACTGCTTTGACATCTACACACAGTCACAGAAGCTTTACTATAATAGGTACCCTTACTTAAATGTTGTTCTAAAAAGTTCCCACTCTAAACCACCAAAAGAACATCCCCAGTTTGACAAATGTCCATCTTTGGAATAATTATAAAATATGCACAACACTTGATTTCATCTGTGATTAATCCCCTAATGCTAAAAATGTCTGTGAGAGCTCTCATCCACACAAGCACACAGCCCACCATCCTCTTCAGCATTACGTCACCCCCTCCACCCCCTGCCCACCTCCTTGACGTGCGTGTGGAAGGCGACAGACATATCCAGCAGGACTTTGCGCTGCTCCACGCGGCGAACAAAGTCCTGGATCCGGTCTTCGAGCTGGTGGGCGGCCTGGTAGATCTCCTCTGGGTCGCACTCTCCCGTCTGGGCCAGCTGCTCGGCCGCCTCCAGGAGCTTGTCGGCATTGGTGTACGTGTTCTACGGCAGAGACCCCAGACGCAGGAGGACGTGTATTAGATCGAGAGGACAACGAAAGCGGGGAGGGGGGAGAAGGAGAACAAATACAGTTGGGTTCAGGAACACAACGGGGTTTGCTTCCTTGGGCTCAGTCTTGAAACATCATAGGTGGTATCTCACTGGCTGACAATAAATTGTAAGAAAATCGACAGATTTTTCTCTTTAATCTCACTGAGCTTTGAGTGTTTGCAACAAACCCTGTGGCCATGCTTGGAACTGCCAGTTTTTTTAAATCATGGCTTATTTTTGTATTCATGGCTCGCAAAACTGCATGCTTACGCCTCAAGTAAGGAAGCTGAAAACCCCGCAAACATCTCAAGACATTCTATAGGGGTGGGCAATCCTGGTCCTTAAGGGCCACTATCCTGCATGTTTTCCTTGTTTCTCTGCTCCAACACACCTGATTCAGTGGTTAAATTACCTCTTCATGTTCTGCAGAGACCTGTTAATCAGCCACTGATTCAAATCAGGTGTGTTGGAGCAGAAAAACAAGTAAAACATGCAGGATAGTAGCCCTCGAGGACCATGGTTGCCTACTCGTTCTAGAGACTCCTTCATAAATGCCAATAACCAGTTTGTTGGAGCCCAGTTAATTATTCTAACATTTCTGTGTTTTCCTAACATTTTGACTTTTATCTCAACATTTCAACTTGATTCTTCCAACTCGGAAACAAACTAAAAACATCTTCAGTTTTTTTTTCCTTCGAGTCACCCTAATATGCTGTCGTATAACCCTGACAGGAAGTAAAAGGAACCCGGCTACCTGTGCCACCTCCTCAAAGTCCTCATGGCGTTTCTGTAGAGCTCGTGCTCGATGGAGGGACTTTCCCACCCCTGTGTGCTTGCTGAGGAAGGCCTCGCCGTGGTTTTCTATCCAGTCCAAAACCTGCGACAAAGGAAAAACAAAACAAAAAAAAACAAGTGAGACAGACACCGAGGACTGGGCAAACACAAGCGGGCGCTCCGAGGTGGGAGCCGCGCCACAAGTGTTTATCCTAAGTAAAATTGTGTAACAGCAAAGCGATAACATAAATAATGATTCGCATTGTGGGATGCATTTCACTGAGCCTGCCTTCGCAAAACCGCCTTTTCTGCACTTTGTCCTTCATAGCAAGAATGGATAAACACCATCTGCACGGACATATGACCCAGTTCAGTTACCGCAGCAACAGTTGCCATGTCAACACGCTCAGGAATGCCCATAATTTTTGGACAGCAACAGTATTATCGTATTGGACTGTTTGATTGTGGCATGCTCCTGCTTTTTGCTTATTAATCAAGCTTTTAATCTGCAGAAAGTCTTTACTTTTCAAAAAATTATCCAACATTCTCGTCCAAAACGTCACATGAGCAGTGAAAGTTCCTGCAGGATATCTTCACAGGAAATATGACTGCGGCTGCAAACAAACCATCTATTAAGTTAAAATTCTTCCACCCACTACGCTAACCTGTTATTTTCAAATTACTACCTAACCCGTGTGTTTTATAGAGAAGACTCGGCAATAAAAATGACCCTAAAATTACACAGTTTGGATGCAGATAAGCAGCATAAAAACAGCCTAGAGTGTGTGTGTGTGTGTGTGTGTACCTGCTGGACGTCTTGCTGAAAGACACAGAGCTGCAGCCGCTGGTGCAGCCGCACTTTTCGGTGCTGCCAGATGTTTTCCAGCTGTCTCTGGTGATGCAGAACCTCGTGGATGATGTCGAGGACGTGGTGCCCTGCCTTGGAGTAGTTCGCTGATGCTGTCAGTGAGTCCGTGCTGCCTGGGGTTAAAGGTCGCTGCAGCTTGTCCAACAGAGCTTTTCCATCTTGGCTCACCTGAAGAAACATTTTCACTCAGAATTATTCACAGCAAATCGTGACGCACTGATACCGATGACAGTGTCGGCCTCACACCGAGAGTGTGTACTTTTACTCATAAAAGCGTGTTGATACCGCAGCGCGACGGTCGCCTCTTAATTGAGCAGTCAGGTGGTAGAGGAGCAATATCAGCTGTGTGGCGGTAGTTGGCTTTCCTAATCCACACTCCATACCAGTTGGTGGCAGTAATGCACCATGAAGTTGTTCGCTAACCACCACAAGGAGAAGAAGCAGCCTTGTGGAGGTATTTAAAAATGAACATTAAATGAACAGACTATCGCTGCCCCTATCTCTGTTTGGGGGCGTTAACGTGGCATGTCAGCGAGGAAGCATTATTATCATAAATCAGGTAACTCCTGAAAAGCATGAGAGCAGCGGCTGAGTCATCGGCCTGGGAAAGCCGAGCCGACAGGTCTGACCACGCCCTGCCGGCCGTCACCATCAAACTACACCATTCTGAGGAGAAGAGGCAAAATGGAGAGAGTGGATATGGCCAAAACTGACTCTTTATCAGAGTCTTCCATCTTGGGTCATTGAAAGTCTGCTTAACGAGATACTTAATGAGTAGCAGCTGCCAACACGATGTCTGAGGAAGGGGCTACGCTAGGCTAATGCTTTCTTTGCTATCTCTCCATGTCTGTGTGTGACAAAAACTCTGTCTATCGCCTTAATTTCCATTGTTTTCAATGTAAAAAATGCCTATAAACATATAAATCACCTGATGAAAGAAATTAAACTTGTAATAACAGTTTGAAAAAATGTGGTATCGGTGCATCCCTAAATGGAAAAGTAAGTTTATTATGTGGACAGTTGCCAGTTTACACTAACTTTGAACATCAAGAAACGAACTTAATGCCAACTTTTACATATCCCAGTCATAAAGGTTTCAATAGAAATACTTCTCATGTCTTCACAATTTAGCTCTACAGCACAGTGTGTAGGGTTACCTCCGAATAGGCAGCAGTGATGTGTTCATAAAGGCCTTGGTGATGGTGGATCGCATCTTCCAGGTCTTGCAGCTCGGAGGGCAGGTCCACCTCGCCGCACGCCTTACACCATGAGTCCACATTACTCATGTACTGCAGAGGAAGAAGACCACACATGCTTTCAGACGGTGATCTTCCCAGGAGTCACATTTTAGTCAGCAAATTATAGAAGACATTCCCTCAAGACTATTTTCTTTGCCATTACTGAGATGATTGTTAGACTTTTTCAGAAGAATTATTCATGAAAATCTGAGCCATTTATTGACCCCACAGTGAACCCCCACACCTCTCCTTTTGCGTGAGGGATGGAAAACAACGCATTTAGCTTCAGAGAAATAAGAAAGGCTTAAAATAATTTCTATCCAACCTTTGCCTTTTAAATCTGTCACCAAAATACAGACTGAGTACCATACTGAGAGATTTGAATCAAACTTATGGGTCTGTGTGGGGAAAGAAAACTAGGGTGCTACAAAAAAAACTTTATACAAGTCAGGCCAATTAAAATTAATATTCCGATTTGTTCAAGTGCTAAATTCTTAAGCATGTGCATTAGAATTTATTTGAACCCATGAAATGCATAAAGCATCTCAGCCGGCTGAAACAGCACACCAACCTGATTTAGCCCGAATCAACGGTATTTAAAAGTAGTAACACACTTACGCCTGAGTTCACCAAGTTACCGTTCGTCTTTTATGAGAGAAAACTTTTTTTGTATCTATCAAATTCTCTAAGCCCTTGCAAAGGGAGATGTGCGCCTCAAACTGCACTGCAACTCAAACCATGTTTCTCTGCGCACATTTAAATGTTTATACATGTGTTTGAAGGAACACATAAATGTTCATTTAAAGTTAGCATTGAATATTTACAGACTCTTGACATGGTGCTAATTGTGTTTCAGGAAAAGAAACTGCGGTAAAGGAGCAATCCACTCCATTGTTGCTTTTAAAAAAAGGGCAAGCATGTCAGAAAAGGGATAATTCAACCCCTCTTCCAGTGATATGTCAAATATTGTTGTGCCGACAAATAATTTATCAAAAAAGTGCCATATCTATTTGTGTCGTGCCATATCATCAGCAGCAAAGGTTCTTCCTGTCCTGGTCATGAGCATTATTTGTTTTGTGAATACAAAGAGCAAATAGCGGGTGCAAATGATGTGCATTTAACCAGCCAAAAAACACGCTGTACAGCCTTAGTGAATTCAGGCCTCAGTGTGTCTAAGTTCAGTAAGTAGAGAGATCTATGATGTAAAAGCTTAAACAGCAAAGGCCAGAGCCCCCTTTGTTACATACTGTATTATGAGAACAATATTATTATTATTTTTCAGGCTATATTTAGAGATCTATAGTGAGGGTATCATTTTGTATATGAAACATAAGCTAAAGCCTAAAAATAAGGCTTTTTATAGGAAGCTTGGGTGTGTTAAACTATAGATTAGAAAACAAAAATGGAACCCCTTTTTCTGTTGTTATGTAGTATAACACTAAAGGGCAAAAAAATAAAAATGTTCATGCAGATTTACCTGGTCACATTTCTGATGGAAGCTCGCCGACATCTCTAAGAGCGTGCTACGTTCGTCCAGCGCAGCAGCGAAGGCCTTCCACTCCTGCTCCAACTGGCCTGAGATCTGCTTGATTTGCTGAGAGGCGTAGTGACCCGACTCCAGCAGCCGGCTGCCCACCGACACTATCCGATTAATGTTTACATACACATTCTGTTGCGGCAGGACACAGGAGGGAAAGAGGTATCATCGCTGAGGACAAACTGTGTAAGGATTCGTTCAAAAGCAAACAATATAGTGAAAAGGTAAACAAACTTTGGAGCTTTAAAAAAACAGGGGAGAGTGAGGCAAACGGCATCAGCCATTGTTCTCATCATTGGACAGAAACTCGAGTAGCTAGATAAAATCCTTGCCTCAACAGTTTCATAATAGTTATGTAAGGCCAACTGTGGATAGAGAATAGGATTACTTAATACCTAGTTGTGTTGCTCTGATTATGCAGAAAATGTGCACCGAAGCATAGGCGTCTCTAAACAAACACTCAAACACAGTACTAGAGGTTGATGCTAAGTGCAATGACTATATGATTAAACTGTTCGGGGCATGGACTTGAGTCCAAGTGGGCGGAAATGTGTTGCTTCTCGCTGCACATCTGTGTGTGCGCAAGCATCTTACCATGCAGTTCATAGCAAAGTGGTTGTGCTGGGTTTGCAGCTCGACAGCGTGGGGGTGGTTGTTGCCAATCTCTGTGTAGCTTGCCAGAAACAAACCCTTGTTGTGCATGATCCAGTCAAACATCTGAGGCAGGAAGATGCAAAATGTACACGTTAAAATAAAAAAAAATTAAATAAAAAAAAAGTTAGCGAGCCTCAATAAAACACGCAAACACGCACAAACACATGTATGAGCTCATCTTGAGACGTTTAAGTTGCACATAAACACACAGCGGGGACTCGTGTGAGTAGCGTGTGTGTGTGTGCGTGCAACAGTGTTCACAGAGCTGTCATCTCTCCAGGCCAGGAAACAGAGAAACGGACTGCCTCTATTAAGAGCATCCTCTCATGCTCTCCTGGAGAACAACTTGTGGCCTGTGGTGTCCTAGCAACAAGCTCGTACTGCTGCAGTGAATCCAGGACTGCAGCTCGCTCCTCAGCTCGCTCCCTCACTGCAGCCTGCTATTTTATTCTCCTCACTCAAACGTGGATCCCCGAGCTTCACTCCCTGTCTCTTTCTATTTGGTGCCGCAGCTGTCATCGCCTGCCTGAGCTGACTGGGTGGCAGCCGTGCACCTGAATAACGATCACCCATCTCACTGCCTCTTATTCTGGGATGCTGTGGAAGTTGAAGCTTTTGAGTCTTTGTTGTGTGAATGGAGACTCGGCGTTTAGTTATCCTGTTTCTCTTTATCCTTTGTCTTTTCTGTCGTACCTTGTATGACATTTAACCACTTTTCTATAGTTTGTGATATTTTGCTGACAAAAAGTTAAAATGTTCAGTTTGTTCAGGACATTCCAGCTACAACTTTGTGTTTGTAACTTTTGTGCTTTTAAAAAGATTTACCTTTATTTACTTTATTTCCTCACAGAAATACATGAAGATCGATCTCTAATTTCTTTGATGTCTGCTTCAGCATACTTCTTATGTTACGTTGAGTTTTTATCTTACATTTTACTATTTTAGCAAGCCTTTGGCTACGTCAATCTTTTAGCTTTTAAAAAGCATTTTTCTACTTTAGTTAGCACTTAAATACTTTTAACTAGCATTTTGCTACTCGTATGTTTTACCAAACATTTTGTTGTTTTTATCTAGCATTTTGTTCCTTTTAGCATTTAGCTAGTATTTTGCCTCTCATAGCTAGCAATTTAAGAGTTTTAGTTACAATTTTGCTACTTTTGGCTTTTAGTTAGCATTTTAATTTGAACTTTTAGTTAGTGATTTGGCACTTTGACCTAGCATTTTGCTACTTTTAGCTAGTGTTTTGTTCATTTTAGTTAGCGTTTTGCTACTTTCACCTTAGAGCTAGCATTTTGCTACTTGTACGTTTTATCAAACATTTTGCTGTTATCTAGCATTTTGTTCCATTTAGCTTTTAGCTAGTGTTTTGTTCATTTTAGTTACTGGTTTGTTACTTTTGTCTTTTAGCTAGTATTTTGCCTCTCATAGCTAGCAATTTATGAGTTTTAGTTAGAATTTTGCTACTTTTGGCTTTTAGTTAGCATTTTAATTTGATTAATTTTAATTTCTCTCATTTCTTTTTATTGTTTAAGGGCAAAATAAAGAAAATATTAAATTTAGTCCATGTGGTCTCCACAAACAGTCTCAATCAATGCCTCTCTGTGGCTGTAATTAGGTTTTATTATTGACAGCTGCCTGCCCCACGCCGGGCACCATCTGCAGTTATAGATTACCTCCAGCTCACACTGAACAACATCCTGTTCCCAATCCCGCACAGACCTTCTCTGCGTCCTGCTCGAACAGGCGGAGCTGGAAGCACTGGTCCAGCTGCAGCTTGCGGACGTGCCAGGCCTGGTGCAGACGCTGCCGGGTGGAGTGCAGCTTGTCCAGCAGCTGCGTGATCCGCGGCACCAGGCCCTGGGTGTCGGAGTTGCAAACGCCACCGCTGCTACTGCTGCTGCCGCCGCTGCCGCTGCCGCCGCCACCGCCGCTGCTGCTGTTACGGTTGGAGAAGGACTCGCTGCTCTGAATCCGCTGGAGCAACCTGGAAACAAACAGGATTGTTTTATAGTTATAATTTAGTTTAGGGATCGCAAATATTACATTGAATTAAAGACCTAAAATTCTTTAAAGGAATATATATCTGCCACATTTCATTATAGAGTTTCAAGATAATCATATGCTGAGAAATGACAGGAATATATTGATTTTTTATTAGGGATAATTATTTATTACATTCATAATCTGTATGAATTATAAGAAATTCAAATAAGTCACCTGACCCTTAAATAAAAAACATGTCTGTTTACTTCTTTATTTCCAGAACAAACATTGCACATGTTAGATAAACCATTTCCACAGTTTGTAAGATAAACTCTCTCTTAGCCAATGAAGTCTGTGAAACAGTGTTCCACCTGCTGCTTTTATACAGATAAATGAGTGAAAATAATTGTGACTCAGACTGAAGGAGACTTGATCCTTCTGAACTCCAGCTAAAATGCTGATTATATGAAAGGCTTGGACTCGAGCAAAACTTGCAGTGTACTCGTAATGATGCTTGACTAACACCTTGATAAACAGCCCTTTGGAAACAATTGGCTTTGTTAAAAACACACCACCAGGTGTTCATGTCTCCATGAACGAGCGCCCTCAGTCGCGTTCATAAGGTGGGTGGGTCACGCCAAAGCCAAATTCACAAAAACCCCAAAAAACTGAAGTTTTCCTGGAAAATGTTTGTGTTCCAACACGATCAATGGTAACCAGTCAGCTGAAGTAATGCTGCAGAGCTGAGGAGCACTAAAAGTTACAGCCACATTATGAAATCTATAAAATGTGAAATATTTTTTATCACCAAGTGAACAAACATTTTGATTTAAATATTTTAAATGTAAATCGATACAACAGTAAGGCGTTCTGAAGATGGTTTTTAATAAAAGTTTTTAAACGGTTTATATATTATTGCTGTGGACAGCCTTAGTGTCCAACAGGAGAGACCAGCTACTTCAAACACGGCCAAGACCAAAGCACATTTTGTCGTCCTAAAATAACGCTGACGAACAGATTCTTGTTTTCAAAACCTTTATACCACTGTCAGTTTTGCATTAAATTCATTTATTCATTCATTCCATGGAAATCCACAGGTCTTTACAGGTGGAAAAAGCTGCAGGAGCAGCGGCATGTAGCGCTTCCAGGGGTCAGGGGTCACATCCAGCATAAATTTTACAATATTTCTGCTTAAATAGCAGTAATGCAAACTTATGCACATCAAGGTTTAAATATTAAAATTCCCAGGAATGGCTGTATTTTTAGGAAAAGAGTTGGTTTAAGATGGAAAAAGGTCCATTCAGGCTGTTTTCGCATATTAAAAATGGCTCATCTGAATGGACTGAGCAGATGCTGCCATCTTCAAACAACTTTAGTCTCAAACTTCCCAGAGCAGGACGTACACATAAAAACAGTAAACATCTGAACCATGTATTAAATGGTTAGTCTGGGCAGAAAAAAGATAGAAAATGTCAGCTGGTAGTGACCTGAAGGCACACTAGAAGTGCTAAAGCTAGCTGCAGCTGTAGCCATTTCCACTCATAAACACCATCAGGTTCATTGTAAATATCTGTGAGATGTGAAGTTGGTGTAAAAGTCTATAAAACAACGTTTGCACGAGCCGCTGGGAAATTTTGCTTTAGTCATGTCTGAACTAGCCGCTCGCTCGCCCCAACCTGTCAGATGTGAACCAGTTCTTCAAACTGAGGCCGTTCGAGAGCTCATCTACGACAGGTGAAACAATAGTTATCACTTTTACACAGAAAATCACTTCAAAATAAAAGTATAATCATTTCAAATGATGTTGAATCTACACACATAGTCCTGTTTATGCCAAAAGAAACCACATTCAAACTAAGAGTGAAAAATAAGAATGGTCTTTGTCTCGTCCTTCTCAACAATGTGCCTATAAGCTTCAAATTTCTTCTTTTAGAAAAAGGAAGTCGGTCTTTTCCCCTTAGAGACAGACATTATGCAGCATTCACACTCTGGCCTGTCACAGGAACTCAGCAGCACTCGCTCACCAGTCTTACTCTATTCTTTTCTTTTCTTTGTGAAATCTCACAGATTAATCAGTTTTTTCTGATTACTCTCCCATGTGAAGCATGGTTTTAAAAAAACAACAACATGGAAGACGACACAGTTCGAGGTTCCGCAGCTTAAAAAGTCCAAGTAATTTCCTATCAGTCCACATGCAGTTAGAATAATCAGAAATCACAGGTGTACCCTAATCGTCTGACTTTTAAATAAATGCATCATAGAGGTTTAAAAAATTGAAGCGAAGGAACGGTGTCTCCCCTTCGACTGACTCATCGTTTAGGTGTTAGTAAAAATATTAGAGCAGCAGATTCCTACCTCTGTCCTTCGGTGTCCAGCTCTTCTATCGGAGCTTTTATGATCTTTTTCTTCAGCGCAGCGTGTTCTTCTATCATCCGCCTCGCACCCTCCAGGTCTTGGGGGAAATCCTTCCTCGACACGGTTTCCTGCATCTCCTCTAGTCGGGTCAACATCTGAGTGGCGTGACCAGAGAACTCCTCGAACGCCACGCGAACCTGGGCGTAAAGAGAAAACGCTCGAGTCTCGGGGTCTCAGGGGCCAAACGGCTGCTTGAATGAAGAATCCGGCACAAAACCGTAGATCTGTTAGGACTTTAGGGACGAGGGGTGGGTGGCGGGTTCGAACTCACCTCGATCCACTCTTCATGGTTGTAGTCCAGGCTGCCGTCGAAGTCGGACGTCAGCTGGGAGGGGTCCACAACTTTCGTCAAGCCCTCTAGCGACACCATGGTGGTCTAGTGGAGAGATTTAGGTTGATGTTAGTCACTTGAGAAGCACTACTCTTACAGCTCATTGAAACAGTGCTTCATTTCTCTTTAAAAGTGACTTTGTTAAAAGCAGCTGTCTAATATATGTCTGCATGCCTTTAGAAGAAGAGCAGGCAGTAATATTAAGCGTAAAAAGCAATAAGAGTAAACAAAAAATGTGAAAAGAAAAGATTTGTTCTTCATTTTCCAAAGATATGCTAAAATAGTATGAACGGATTTGTTGGTACCCTTAAATAGCAAAACCACCTGTCCCCTCCCAACCCGTTCATCCTCTACATGTTCTTAATCTGTTAAATAAACAACGCACGGCGGTGTTATAGCTAACTGGGTCAGGCAGTGATCGAGCTCATTCATTCATTCATTTCTCAACTCAGATGAAATAAAACATTTTACGACAGACGTTGGCAAAGAGCCCAGCGAGAGCTGGCACCTTCCACTGCTTTGCTCAGGTGTTATCTGCGAAGGAGTAATCTGAAAACTTCCAGCCAATCAGAGCGATTCCTCAGCTTCAGTTCCAGGAAGTTAAACACAGGACTTTCTACTGCTGCCTGTTTAAGAACTGCATTAATTTAAACAGATTCTGATGATCATTTTTATACAATAAATTGGTAACCAGTAGATTGATTTGAAAAATTCAAATTGTGTTAGATTTGTTTTTAAAAGATTCATCTAATGATATCAAAATATGTTGTGTTTGATGATACAAATCAGGTGTCCTTGCTGCCTTAAATAGACTATAATTTTTGCATTTATAGTCACACTGTAAACCAAGTGTTTGACCTTAATAAGTATTAGAGAAGCTTTCAAGCTTTTTAATCAGACATTCAGCCTATTTAAAGGGAGCAAACAGCCAATAGGTAGTTTGGTATCGTTGTGTTTACCTCACTGAACAGGAGAAGAGAGAGCAAAGATGAGAGCTGTTTGAGGAGCTCAGAGGAAAGACTGTAGATATCCATGTTAAAGGTAAAGGCTACTACACCATGTCTATGCAGCTTTATGTTCTTCTGACCACAGCTACTAATATTATTAAAAAGTAGAAGGTTCATGTGACTGCAGCCAACCTCCCAGGACGTGGATGCAAAAGGAAATGCAGCCCCAGGTTGATCAGATGGTTGGGAAAATGGTAGAAGAAGAGCCACCCAAAAACCAACCCAAGCCATTCAAGCTGAACTCCAAGGTGAAGGTACGTCACTTTCTGATCAGACTGGAATTCATCAAGATGCATGTCGACAAGCCCCAAAGTTTCTGGGACCGATGAGACAAAACTGGAGCTTTTTGGTCAGTCACCATATCTACTGTGAAACACGGAGGAGGCTCGGTTTTGTTTCGGGGCTGCATCTGTCACAGGGGAACCATGAATCTGTGCAGGACGCGATGAGGTCTCAAGACTAACAAGGCATCGTACCGCCCGGTGTCAGAACGTTTGGCCTCAGTCGCAGCTTCAACTGGATAATGACCCAAAACATCCAGCTAAAAGCATCAAGAACGGCTGAGAAAATACAATTGGACGACTGTTAAATGCCCCCCATGAAGACAGGATCTTAATCTTATTGAACATCTACGGAAAGATCAGAAAATTGAAGTGTGGAGACACCATCCTTCAAACCTGAGACAGGTAGGTCCTCTTCCTGAGGAACAAATGCAGACGTCTCGTTGTGAAGAAAAGGTGCTGCTACAAAAATATTAAATTAAGGGTACCATCTTCTTCTTGTGCTGTTTTTATTTAATTACATGCTGATTAAATAATTAAAAGGAAGGTTAAAAATGAAATAAACAACTAAGAATGCCATTAAACTCTCAGCTTATTTCAGAGATAATAGTTCTTTTGGATTATTGTGGAAGGGGACCAACAAAATTTACTGCATCTGTTTATCCAATCTTTCCTTTTTTCCCCTTTCTTTGGTTGTTTGCTATTCACGAATGCTGCAGAATATTTTACACTCAACAAACCCCGAGTCCCTCTCACCCATTGAGAACAAATTCAAAGTGACTTTTAGTGAAACCCCTGTAATAACTATAATAACTAACAATGCATCAGCAGGACGTTTTCTCCTCATCTTTATAATTCTGCTAAAAGCATCTCCGAGACGATATAAATCTGAACTGCAGCCAAAAGGCTTGAAAAATATAGAAGTCCCTGTTTAAGTGAAAGAGCTTCTGAGCGAGGAATATGCTTTAACTGCGCCATCTAATCTCAACAAACTGAAATCCTCTCCAACAGGAGCATATTAGAAAAATTAATCGGAGAGAAAACCGAGGGAACGTCTTCTTGCTTGGTTTCATTGCCTGTGTGTTTCTGCTGAGCCACCTCCGCACAACACCCCCACACACATGGCCAGAGAAGGATGGAGACGGAGCGGTGGCTGGGATGGGCTTTGTGTAGGCCAGAACAATGCGGAGACGCGCTGCTGTTCTCCGATGACGACGCGCGGCGGCTTTCACTGCCGCCGGGTGGGAAAAATAAACACTGATACGGCCATGTTCGTGGAAACTCGGTTAAAAGGAGGGCGAGTCTGGGCAACGGTTCCTCTCGTTGGACCCAGAGATCTATTAGCAACAATCAAAACTGAGCTTTGATTCGGTTTTCTTCCCGAATGTGAATTTAAAGAATGGACGGAAAGCCTCGCCTCTTTAGGATTTCGTTACAGTAAACCAGAGGAGGAACCCTTCGGACACACGCAGCAACAGAATGATCAGCGCCAGACCGGGGCTAGTTCGGGCATTTTAAATCTGAGCTCTGAGCAAAGGTTATGAATAATTAATATCTTACCTGTTGTAGATAGCTTATTAAACAGCCTGGGTTTGGAGAAAGCGTTAATGGCTTGTCCAAACACAGCTAATAAAGCTGAAATGCACTGCTGCAGTCTCCAGAATTTTAGAGCGGTTCACGCAAACACTACTTCAGAGACCTTTACGCCAGGATTTACAAGTGTAAATAGCCACAGCTGCAGCTAGGTGTAGCACTTCTAGTGCTGCTTGGGGACACTTTCAGCAGAAAATTCATAATATGTTTTCTAGACTAACAGTGTAACGCAGAACTGATGGTGGTGTAAAGGATTAAATAACAGTATTTGTACGATATGACAGGTTTGAGATCTTTGCTTTGGAAGGAGGTCTATTCAGGCTAGCCTTTGCCTATCAGAAATATTATACTACTGCTGAAATAAGCACGTGTTCCAAAACGGATGTCAGTGTTAAGGTTTTGGAAATAGGGTTTATATGAACTGTTTTAGTTTTTTGTTTGTTTTTTGAAGATTTGAGTTGTTTAGCTCATCTAGACGGACCAAACAGACATTCAAAAATGGATTGCTGCCGTTTTAAAAAGCTATTTTTCTGAACTTTTACACTGCCACCAATTTCACATTACACGGGTATTCTGGGGAAACTCCTCTGAAACTTCTGTCGGACGCTAGCTGCTGCTTTGTGAACTTGTAAATAACCACTGACGTCCACGGAAACGCCCGTGGAAATGCGCAACCTGACGGAGGCGTGAAGGTTTATAAAACGGTGCTCACATGAGCATCTTTAAAACGTTTTTAAGACTAGAGATGTTTTAGAACGACACCATCTACTCCGGCTGCCTTCGGACTAGCCGTTAGCTCATCTTACCCATCTCCAATTCACTGTAGGGAAGAATAACAGGACTCAACGCAGACTTATTCAGCAGCAGTAGGCTTTGCTTCTTGCCTGCTGGTAGCGTCTTTCACTAACACGTTTCTAGGTCTGCAGGAGTCATTTTAGCTCCGGGCACATTTCAGTCCCCTTAAATGATTTTGCCAGCAATCCTTTTTTTTTCTAGTTGGATTCATGCTGGTGGGCTGAGTGCATCGGATCCTCTGATCCATATTTTCTGACCTCTGATTAAAGCTTTTAAAGGTTCAGCGTCATCTTTCTAATTTGATCATTTCAATAAAACATTTACCCCTACCCCTAGCATCAGAAGGAACCAAATGAATCCCTAAGGATGATAGTGCCTCTGCCATGCTTTCCTATCAGGGGGGACAATCTCTGACTTCTCAGCTTCATTTTTGTTGCGCTGTCTGTTATATTGCATTTTTAGATGCCCTGCTTTAGAATAAAAGCTGCTCAAGAGCCGAATATTATACACATAGGATTAAAATTCCCTCCTGAAGAGATTTAGATTTTTTTATTTCTACTTTTTTTTTTTTTTTCCATAATCAATATTTGTGACGAAGGCCTTTGTGCACAGACTGTATATAATCAATGCTCATGTAGCACAGCAGGGCAGCTTGAGGATAATTGCAATCTCCCATTGGCTACTCTTGCCATCAAATAATCGATATGATGTCATTAGATTGCATTGGACCTGCTTACATATGGGTATGTGAGCGATCAAAGTAATTTCCACACCCGCGAAGCCTTAGTCGGGGGAAAATTAGGACTCTGCAGAAAAAAAGGTTCCTCGAATAGAATATGCAGGATTATAAAAGAAACATCTCAAGCTGGGTTTTAGTCGTGATCGGGAGGGATGAGTTCTGCTGAGCAGATACTTTCAGGAGCACACTGGTATCTAACTAATACAAAGCCAGAGAACTGAAACACACCTGCCTCTGAGACCGTTTTATGAAATGAGCTGTGAAAATAGGTTTAACGCTCGACTGACGGCGCCACAAATGCTCGTTAGAGTGATTTGTTTTCAGGCTGAACATGAGGACATTTTTTTTTCCCCTCCTTCAGCTGACAACAGGCTGGTGATGTACACATCCAAAACAGTGGGGTGAGGAAACTAATGACGTGCAGATAATAAGCAGCAGCTATAGTGGTCGTTGTCACAACTCGGCTGACAGCATATTGTTTGGGGTTTTTTTCCTACTTTTATGACACATCCTCAAAAAAATATATAGCTGAATAGAATTGCAGCACTTCCATTTGGGTAAGCACACTCCTCTGATCATGTAATTATTTCATGAATCAAATCAGATTGGCTGAAGGCTTTCGATCCTACCTCGAATTCAAACTTGGAGCTCCCAAAGTTGGTCCTCTGCTTCTGCCAGAAGTTGTCCGGTTTGATGATGAGCGCGACGTGGATGCAGGACGGGAAGGACTCCTGCAGGATCTTCAGCAGGGGCTTGATGCTGTCCCACTTGGAGCCGCGCATGTCAACGATGACCGTGAAGCCATGTTTACACACCTCCTCGCTGGGGCGGATGGC
The DNA here is from genome assembly GCF_001649575.2 of Kryptolebias marmoratus. Lineage (NCBI taxonomy): Eukaryota > Metazoa > Chordata > Actinopteri > Cyprinodontiformes > Rivulidae > Kryptolebias > Kryptolebias marmoratus. The sequence continues at coordinate 16,905,580 of NC_051434.1, forward strand.
GATGGAGGTCAGCGGGAGGAATTAAAAGGGGAGGGGCGGAGGGAGGGAGGGAGGGGATTGGAGAGTATAATCCAGAGAGAAAGAGAGGAGACACATGACGGGATGAGAGAGAGGGATGATGGAGGGGAGAGAGGAAGGAAACGAGAGATGGGGTAGGGAAAAGAAAAAAAAAAAAAGAAAGGGAGGAATTGAGAGAGAACATACAGTGAGATGACGCATTTTCTATACCGTGAGGAGCCTACGCAGCAAACACACATCCACCCACGTACTCCAACACACACACACACAGACCTGTGACAAATGAGGCTCAAATGTGCTTTGAAATAAACACACAGCTCAGCACATTTGAGCATATGCAACCGTATTCCCCTGTGCTGCTGTGTCCTGGACCTAAAGAGCCGCAATCTGAATCTGCTTCAAGAAGATGAAATCTTCCCACAAGAAAACATTTCATTTATTATTTAGGAAGCTATCAGTTTTGTTGATGCATCGGTGGTTCACAACAACAAAAAAAAACAAAAAAACAACTGAATGCACAAACGCAGACTGCTCCCCCCCTTTTGGTACATTTTGTATTTTACGGGAACTCTTCCTTTCATTTCTGACTCTGATCAAACAAGTCCCATTATTCCATCACCGTGTCTCTATACATCCTTCATCCTTTTCCCAAACCTGTTTTTCTCCCCCGTGTAACAGCCTGTCAGTCAAAAGATGGCCAGCAGGCAGCTTTGTCCAGATGTTCACCCCCTCCCCCTCCAAAATAAAACAAGTCAAGTCGCAGAACGCACAAGATTGAGGCTGATCTTGAACACAGTCAAACCGGGCCACTGTGACAAGTTTGAAAAAGACGTCAGGAAGTCAAAAGGGACAACAGACAAAATGAAGACGGCGAGACGCAGAACAGTGACGGCTGAAGACGCGAGGGGGAAAGGTCGGCTTTAACGGCATCAAACGGAGAGGTTTAAAGGACGCGTTTTTACCTGGGAGATGAGGAGCTCCTCGCCCACAGGAACTGCTGCTGCACCGCCTCGGCTACTGCGACACTTTGTTTTGCTTTCACACACACACGAAGGCTCGCTCCCTCGCTCGCGCACACACCTCCTCGCACATGCGCTCTCCGAATCTGTCGGCCCCCCGCCCCTCCCCTCCCCTCCGCCTCCTGCTTTCTCTCTCCGCTGATACCCCTCTCTCCTTCTGTCATGTCCCCGCTCTTAGCTCAGGCACCCCCCCCCTGCACCTACCCCACCCTTCTGTCTGAGCATCCCTGTATCTCCGACGCCGATTCCTAGCAGCCAGCAGCCAAGGAGCTGCGGTGAGCTAACTGCTTCCCCCCCCTGCCCCATCGCTGCTCACGTGCTCACCTCTTCTCCGTCACGTGTCTGCAACCCTTTTGCTTTATTTACCATTAAAAAAAAAGGGGGGGGGGGGGCAGAGCTCACACACGTCAAAGAGCAGAGGTAATTGAATGTGTCACCTGGGGATGCTGGCGAGGTAGGCGATCAGTCTCCTCAAATCGTCCGCTCGTATTCTGTCGTGGTTACTGCGTGAGGGAAACGTTAATACTGGACCGCCGCGTCTGTCTCTTCCACCTTTCACACACAAACACATCGATTAGGAATACAACACACGCAGAGCTGTAACTAAATCAACAAACATGCAGCCAAGCAGCGGGTACTTTGTGTCTCATTGCTTTGGAATGAATGATTTAGTTTGCAGAATATTATTTCGGTGAGTTTAGGCCACTGTCCTGAGTGAAGACCCTGTAACGTGTAGCTCTCAGAGTATGTGCCAGGAGTGACTCTCAGCTACTACCACACCATATTTTGCCTCGATTTGAGCTAAACTGACTGAGTTAGAGCCATTTTTGTGTTTGTTAGTTTTGGTTATTTGTGGGGTTGAATGTTAATCAGTTGTAGATGTACATCGAAGCCAATAGCTGACGGTTTTTAAAAAAAAGATGTTGAACATTTAAACATCTTGATTTTTTTTTTTTTGTTTGTTTTGAGCCGTTCTTGTAGATCAGCTGCTGTGTTTGTGGATCTTTGTTCTGTTGCATCATGACCCAGTTTGGTCCAGTCTTCAGCTGTAGGACAGATGTCCTTACAGAGTCCTTTGGTCCACAGAGGAGTTCATGGTCGTCTCGGTGACTGCAAGGAGCCCAAACCATCAGCCCTCCACCACCGTGCTGACAGCTGGGATGAGGATTTTTGTGCTCATCTGCTGTGTTTGGTTTCCTCCAAACATGCTGCTGTGAATTACAGCTAAAGATCTCCACTTTGGTCTCATCTGGTCCAGAAGTCTGATTGTCCTGTCAGGACTTTAAACCTTTAACCTGCTGACTGAGGTCTATAGATCCTGAGATGGAGTTGTTTCTTTTAATTTCTCTAAACATTGCACGGTCTGACCTTGGTGTGAATTTGTTGAGAAGACTGCCAGGTGTCTTAAATGTTTTCCAGAATAATAATCCTCGCTCTCTGGAGGATGAACTCCAAATTGTTTGAAAATGACCTTTAACCTTTCCAGGTTGTTGGGCAACAACAGCTGCTCCTCTAAGGTCGTTGTTGATGTCTTTGCACCATGGCATTGTGTTAAAACACTCCTGTCTGCTTCAGAGCTGCAAATAAACAAAACTCCTGCTTTTATAGACGTGCTCACACTGAGGGTGATCAGCTGATCGATACATTTGATCAGCAGCTCCTGGCTCAGACCGAACCTCCTAAATCCTACAGAAACAGCAAAGGTGGTTTAGTTTTCTACGCACACCTTTGCGAGTTTAGCGTTGATAAAGTTTAATAAAGAATGACACAGTGGAATCTGTTGTTTTTCTACATTTGAGATTAGATTTGAATAATTTTAGGACCTGATAAAGAACATTTTTTGTTAAATGCTGATTGTAAACCCCTAGAACTGAAGAAAGTGGACAGTCTTTTTACCATGACTGTACCTACAATTCTGTCGAATGGAAATCAATATGATTTATCGTGAAAGTATAAATTGCAGATTTTGAACTATAAGTTAATGGTGTAATATAGAAAATGTAAAACCTTGGAAATTAAAATGTGTTGTCCGTATGGCTTAAAAACACACCACCATATCAATCCATAAGAATATTTCTGCCTTTAAAAGCTTGCTGGCTATAATATAAGTTTCTAAATATTGATCTGTTATTCTACACCAGGGGTGTCCAATCCTGGTCCTGGAGGGCCACCATCCTGCAGGTTTTAGTTGTTTCCCTGCTCCTCAGCAGGTCTTCAAGTTCTGCAGAAGTCTGTTAATCACTCAGTCATTCAAAGCAGAGAAACAACTAAAACATGCAGGATAGAGGCCCCTCAGGGCCGGGATTGGACACCACTGCTGTCCACTGTACAGCACATTGTGAAGTGACTGAGCGACACCCTGCAGAGCTTCTTGTCTCATGTGGGACCAGTAAAGCTGGTCTGTGCTCAGCCCACAAATTAGCGAGTTCAGTCGGGGTTCTGTGTGCCTGTAGGCTCCGCCGGGCTGCTCTGACGGGGAGGGGGGAAAAAGAAAAAAACAAAACAACCGTTCATGCGGTAACAGGGAAACGTGAGAGATGACCAGTAGCGCGGCTTGTTTTGATACGCGGCCAGATTCAGGATAATAAGCTTAGTTCATTTACCCTCCTCTTCGCCAGCGGCCCCTCCTCTCCGACCGTTTCAAAGCCAATTACCCAGGCGGCGACTGCGCCGGGATGAGGCAGCTGACAGCGAGTCATTTCCATGGCAACGCTGCCCCGTGTCTCCCTCTCCGCGATCGCACTTTTGTTTGCCTGAGTCATTGTCCTCATCGTCGTAGTTTTTACCTGTGACCTTTACAGCGCGCGAGAGGACCAAACGCACACACTTCACGCTATGTTAATCACTTCGTCTGTGTGCACATCTTCTGCATGAGTGTGTCTCCTGTGGCATTCCCGTGCTCATGGACACATGAGATGATGTGCGCTCTCTTGCGCATACAGACTCGGGATGGATAATGGGGGGTTTTTTTCTGCATGTTGTACACACGATCCTGCTGGATGTCGTTGGCAGTTTGGACCTGCAGCTCAGCCTGTAAGTGTGTGTGTGTGTGTGTGTGGGACATGGCTGACCAAACACACACATGCAGCTGCGGCTCTGTGTTTCGCAGACCTGTTGACACCGGTTACACAATGGTCATCTGTGTGTGAGTCACTGTGAGTGGCTGAAAGGGTTTGAAGATGGGGTCAAGGGCTAAGTGTCTGGGCCTCAGCCTGACCCCCCCCACCCCCCACCCCCACGAGTTTTTACAGCCAGCATAAACAGCTTGTTATTATGCCCTCACTCTGTATGTGTGTGAGTGTGTGAGACAGATGAAGCACGTAGCAGGAGCGTCCACGGCGTAATGCCCGAGGACACCCGACACACAAACAAACACGGCGATCTTTAAGAAACTCACCCGACAGAAAGGCAACCTTCTCTTTGAGAATGGGAAGCACCTCCATCGCTCTCATCTCCTCATTTCTCTTAAAGCCTGAACAGACAGAAAGAAAGGAGCAAATCAGGACAAAAAGACCAAAAAAAGAAAGCTTTCTTCTTGTTCTCACAATGAACTGATAAGTTCAGCAACTTCAGCACCATCAGCACAACGCTCAGCAAACCGAGCAAACTAATCTGAACTCTAATTTTTAAACTGTATTTGGTCATAAAACAGCAGCAAAACGAAAGACAAACAGTATCTAATGTTGCTTTGTCCACTGTTGAGGCAGAAGTCTGCAGAAAATCAATGTTGTGAGTTTGAAAACAGCTTTTAACAGAAATCATTTTGGAGCAAATCGCAGGGAAAATGAGCGACGATCTTAGTGTAAACACTACCGTCTGTCTAGGTTGAACAGGAGATCCCACTCGAGATGACAGTCACCTCTGAATGTAGCCTAAATTAGTCCTCGGCTCGTTTTGAATGAGTTGACGCCTGCAGTCAGAGCTGTCTGAATGTAATATGATCAACCGGGATGCAGGTTAACACAACGTCTGAACAGGCCTGTGTGGGAAGTCAGCAGCCCGACAACGGCGCTCCGTTTTTAGCCACCTGGGATCGTCTGCGCGGAAAGGTCACAGAAATGCATCAAATGTCGATAAAATGTTGATGTCACGGCGGTCAACGGTGCACGGAACATTACACCATCCAACCCCGCCCACACGGCGTCATTCCACGCAAACTATATGGGTCAAACTTCCCCCCCCGATGATCTAATGTCATTTAAAAATAAACGTCTCATTCCTGATTTAATAAATTTTGGTTTTTTGTTTGTTTAAATGGTACTTTTTAAATATGCCAACAAACTGTCACCATTAAAGCATCAATACCAACTCGTTTACTTTACATTCTTAGCCTGCGTTTACCTCCTCAGGCTGTAACATTTGCCTAAAAATGTACATTTACCGCTAAGCGACGAACCACGCGACCCTTCTCTCTGTCCTCGGGAGCTGCAACTTATTTTTGCGAAAAATCCCGAGGCTCAGAGCGTTACGTCTTAATGTAGCCGGAAAAAAAATATGAGAATAATTGCGAGAACTTCTCCTGGCAGCGAACGGGGATTATAAACTGCCGACCTACATACGTGTCGAGCTGGATCTCCCAAGGTCTAAAGGTGGAGAGAGATCCCACGGTGTTAAAAGTTCACTCAAGGATTAAAATAGAAAAAAGGAAGAAAAGAAAAAAAAAAAAAAACAGCTGTTTTGGGAGGGGAAGTATTCAATAGGTGACAACTTGTTGAAACAACTCCTGTGCCTGAACACAGAAATTCCTGAGGTGATTAAACTCTAAAAGCTTTTGCAGGAAGAGAAAAAAACAAAACGGAGCTGAGGTTTGGTTTATGAGACTGACGGCGCAGACGCAACACAGAAATGATGTTTTTGTCTGACCTGTTAGCAAAATATCTTATAAAACCGCTGGACAGGTTCACAGAAAGTAATCGCTGGATGCACATCTACGACTGATTAGCTTTTACAGACAGCCCAGTTCAAGATGGCCGCCACAGCTAAGCAACTTTAGCAAACACAAAAATGGCTGTAACTCAGTCAATTTTACACATATTGAGCTAAAATTTGGTGTGGTGGTCGCTGAGATTTATATGATTTATACTCTGATCTTCAATCGATCGTGAAAGATCTGTTTTTAAACCTTTCCCCATTAACTGCTGGAGACAAATCGGTTTGTTAGCAAATTATATCACGAACCACTGAAGAGATTTCAGCAAAACTGTCAGAAAGTATTTACTGGATGTGCCTCTACGACTGGAGTCAACCCTGTTTGTCTGTTAGCAAAATATCTTATGAACCAATGGGCAGACCTTAACATCACTCTCAGAAAGTAAACTCCGGATGCACATCTACACCTAACAAACTCCTGCAACTCAAGATGCACGGTGAATCGTTTTCAGCCAACACAAAATCAGCTACAGCTCAGTGAATTTTACACACAGTAAGCTCAGATTTGGTGTGGTAGTAGCTGAGAGTCATCCTCAACACATGCTCTGAGTGTTGCCGCTTGATATGAGATCTCGTGGCATCGCATGAGACTGCAAGGTTTGACCAAAGTGGCTGTCACGTTGTGATTTCTCATCTCATCTTTTAGTCTAAAACTCTGACGTGAAAGGCAGCGGGCGATATGCATTCCTTTGAGGAATGTCAGGCATTTAATTGCATCAGCGTCCATGTTTTCAGCTTAGAAAACACAAGCAACAGTGATGCGAGTCTCTGATGACACATAAAATCTGTCACTCACGAGGGATTAGACAGTAAACACATCGAGGTCACGAGCATGAGGTCGGCCTGATAAGCTCATTTTGGCTAAATTATCGTTTTTTTCCTCGCCCCTCAAAAAGGAACCTGCCCCTACTTGCGCGCGCCAATCTGTTAGCATATCTCGGCTTCTAATAATCAGACAGACGCAAACATGCCGATGCAGCTATCTGATTTAGCGCTCTGGGTGTTTGTTTTTTTTTTTCCTGGAAGCTTCCGCGACAGCGCTGCGGTCGAGCTGTAAGGCAGCACTGCGAGGGCGTGCACGGGGCACGGGCGAATCTGCGGGAGAATGCAGCATGTTGTGGCACCGTGCAAGTCACGTAAGAAAACTGCTGAATGGTAAGTGCCTTCACCTGTCAGTCCTTCTATATTAATAATTATATTATTATACATTATATTTAACCAGCAGATGAAACCAAGGTTGTTTCTTTATCTGAGAAGTGCACAAACTGTGCTAAAAGTTGTGCTAAAGGTAATGTGCTGCCTATCTGGGTGATAGTTTGAACAAGAAGCTGCCAAGTTTAAAAAACTATCAGAATAATAAAATGGAGGACATGTCTGAAAGGCTTATATGTGTATGAATAAATCAGGAAATAATCCTTTTCAGATGGAGCAGATCCAAAATCCTCCAAACCAGATCATTTCCTGTTCTACTGTCACTCAATAGTCTCATTTTTTAGGACAATAAAAACACCAGGTGTTACTGGATGATGAAGACTGGACATTAGCTGTTTGTAATAATTATAAAGAGTTTGAAAATAAGGCCAGAGGAAGGGTGGCAGGTGGAAGAAATACCATGCCGCACCACCAGGGGGCGAGAAAATCCAGATCACTGATGTACCAAACTACAGAGAAAGATCATGTTGAGCTTGGCGAACACAATTTTCTTTGATACAGTTTACAGTTTTATCTCAAGTATTTCAGGAAAAAAAAATTATATAGACAGACAGACAGACAGACAGACAGACAGACAGATAGACAGATAGACAGATAGATAGATAGATAGATAGATAGATAGATAGATAGATAGATAGATAGATAGATAGATAGAAGCCAAACAGGCACCAAAAAAACCCCCACTAAAAACAGCTTTTATTGTTGTAAATTTGGGGTTCCAAAGTGAAAATGTGCAAAGCAGGTACGCCATAATTTCTGAAAAAGCTCTATATTTCCTGTCTGCCCAGAGAAACCAAACAGAGGTTTATATTATGTATAAATATTTGTTTTGTACAAACAGCCTCAACAATTGTTGGAATATGCTTTTTGTATTTAATAACAATTGTGAAAAGAATTAGCAATCAATTGTACATTTTATTGGAAATCCCCAGAAACTCCTTACTTGATGCTCCATGACTCTGATTTTGGGAACCACTGCTTCAGAACACCTGCGCCCAATTTACCAGCGGTGGGCAATATGATGATATTAGATTGGCCAAAGCAGAGAGAACAGACTGTCCTCTACAGCCGCGGTCCCAAACCTTTTTAGCTCTACGGACCAGTTCATTATCAGACAGTATTTTCACGGACCGGCTTTTAAAGGTGTGGCGGATAAATACAACTAAATACGACTGACATGAAAACGGGGGTATTTTTCAAAACATAATAAACAAAATCCAACATTGTGCTCGCATTTTGGGAATAAAAAGTTTAAGCATTTTAAATGTTTTGCGATGAAACACTAAAATAATTTGATTCGATCAGAAATTGAAAAATACAATTTAGTCTGAGCTGTTGGTTACAGTTTTTAGGGGAAAATAGTTATTGGACAAAACTAGAATGAGCAGGTCAGAGTTAATAAAAAAAAAGAGGAAATCTGAATCAGCTGATGAAAGTGTAATCTTTAGCTAAACACGTGCACACACACACACCCGAATGGGACAGAGAAATGCTCCCAGCGTGTTGTTGTGTTTACTACTGTATGCCAATTAGACACTAATGAGGAGATGGATGAGAATCAGGACCTGTCTCTTGTTTTTTTTTTTTCTTTTTTACTCTTTTTTTTCCTCCTCCAATTAGTCTTCTGTTCTCCTCCACAGGGGGGATTTAAATAATTTGCATGCTGAACAACATTTCCCACTGTGTGCGAGTAAAAAGCGGGCTTTTAGTGTAGAAGGAGACTCCTGCAAACAGGATCACACGGGTCAAACTTCACCTTCACATTAATGACCATTTCCCTAATATTTACCATTTATTTCAATTTATTGAACACTGCGCTTTCTTTTTACAGTGAAACTACTAATGCAACTAAAAGGAAAGAAACTGGAGTTTCAGGTTTTGCAACAAAAGTTAAAAACTCGAGAATTCCTGAAGCTGAAGGGTGCCAATAAAACTCCTGTGACATTTCAACACCTGCCAACTTTCTTCTCTAAAAACCCAGACGTCATTTAGGACTTAAACGTTACATTTGTATCATTCTAAGATGATAAAACACCAATGTTCTGATGTATAAACTGCATAAGAAGAGCAAAGAGGAACCAAGACCAAAAGGATTTAAAGTGTTTTATGTAGGAGATATAAGTTCCAGTTTTGAAAAAAAATAATAATAATAAATCTGGGCTGAAAAATGATAGAAGTCAATGAGAGTTTGGATGTGCCTAGTCTATACTCTGAAGGGATTTGAAAGAAAACAATAAGTCTTATAGCGGTGAGAGGTACACTGGGTGAAAGCAGACACAAATGTCTATGATTTGATGTATAAAATTCATAAAAGTGTAAAGATTGGGGGAATAAGGAAAAGGTTGTTTGCAAAAATGTCAAACGTTACAGTGTGTAATCTAAAGTCAACACGTTGTGGTAAAAATCATCAACAATCATCAACTTTAAACAGTTTGTAAAAACCATTAAACACATCAAAACGCCCGTTCAGTCATATGATTTCAAACTTCCTGTTAACAGTTTCCCCCCCCCCCCAAATTGTTTCACCCTAATCTCTTTGTTGTTTGGGTTGCAACGTTTGACTTTTTTAGGGGTATTTATTGCTCATGTTGTATGATGTGCTGCTACCAAAATCATAGCATGAATTTCCCCGATCGAGCCACGTGTTTTGATGTATTTTTTGCACGGCTTTTCCTGAACTGCCAAAGGAGCGGCAAATCAAAACTACGCTTAAATAAAAGTCTAAAGGCCGAATAGTCAGAAAGGTGCCTTTGGAAATACTTTCACTTTAACAATCGTCCATCCTATCAATGCATTTATCATTTGCCGCTGCTGAATGACACAAAAGTCTGGATTTTTTCACCGTCAAGTGATTCATCTTCTAAAGCAACAACAGTCTTTGATCGGGGCTCGTAAAACGCAGTCTGCTTGGCCGGCTGCCACTGAGCACGAGGTGAATTAAAGGTAGAGGGGAAAGGGGAAAAAAATTTTTTTAAAAAGAGACAAGACGACGAGCAGAAGCCTGCTGTGTGTTTTAGTGGGAATGAGAGAAAACTTGCTTCGGTGTGGTCAGCTTTAACCGTCACTCCATTAAGATTTGCTCAAACACACCCTGCCCTCTGAAAACGCACTGTTGCACACAAACACACACTTTTTTATTCACCCCCAAAACACCGTTTCCTTCCAGCTAAACAACGTCGCGCACATGCGTAATCAAGCGTCATTTACACGTTTACGACAAACCAACGCTGTCAGGGATTTCCTACATCTTTTAAAATGAGTTGCAAAACAAAGAAATAAAGTAACTGAATCCAGCAATTAAATGCAACAACATCTGCCGTATAACACCAGCATAGCGTTATCCTCTACCCTGCAAAAAAAAAAAAAAAAAGAGGATAAGTTTAGCAACAAAGAGCCATCACTTTCCAGTACTCTGCAGTGCTCTGGGACTGGAGAAAGTGGCACAACAGCTAAATATAGAGTGGCCAGGTCACACCCACTCCCTCTCACTCTCTCAAACACACACACACACACACACACACACACACTCATTAAACCAGTAATACAGCAGCTCATGCGCAGGGACGGCGAGTGCTTTCTGGATAAATGACGAACTGAAAACATCTTCACAAAAAAAAGAGGAAGTGGAAGAAAAAATATGAGCTAATGGGAGAGTTTTGTGTCATAACTAGACTAAAGGGGGGTGGGGGATGGAAAATAAAAAAGGAATAATAGGGAGAAGGAACAATGGCACTGAGGCAAAGAGGCAACTTAGGAATAAGAAAAGACAACAAATCAACTAGTCGCCGTTAAATATTTCCTTTGTTTTTTGTTCTTTTTTTTTGGGAGAGGGGGGGCTGCCAAGGTGGGAACAAAGTGGCCTAAGGTGGGTACGATGTCGGCTAAAAAATAATGTTAGCAATGTGTGGCTTGCTGGTCTCTTGGTTGTAAACGCTAAGAATCCAGCGCTATGGAAAAATACGTCTATTTTCTCCCAATTTCGAGTCACCAATCAGTCTGTAACAGTCGCAACTCTGAGATACCACCCCTTAGTTTTCTTTGACCTTGAACCTCTTCCTTTGTTTTATGTTTTGAAAGTAAAGCTACATTTTAGCTGGGTGACAGAAAGGCAGAAAAAGGCTGAACGCAGAGATGACCTGGTGCTAGAGCTGTAATCGGCACCCATCGACACCAGACAGGAAGTGCTGTACCTGTCAGCTGGATGAGAGCGGAGCTGGTATGGGCATACTGCCATTTGTGGCTCGTTGTCCAACAAGCCATACTTGATAACTCTTCCATAACTTGTGAAAAGAAAGAAAGGGGGGAGAAAAAAAAAAGCATAAATGACTGTGGATTTGGTTTTCTTCGCTGACGGAGAAACCCGGTCCACTGCCAGCATCGGCTAATGATAGACTGGATGGTCGACGCGCTGGAGGAATCCACGGTGGGCAGAGTTGCGGCAATTAAAGCTAATCCTGGGATCCCTGAGGGGAGATATTCCAACCCTTCAGACAACCAAAACCGCCCATTACGCCGTTGTCTACATGTCCGTATGGAAAAGGTAGGGCAAACATTTCCAAGTCGAAACCGCTCCACCACCGCATTCTGTTTCCCCTCACGGGTGCCGTGGTGAGCAAGCGCATCGCATGTGGCATAAGGTGAGCTTCTTATCTGTCTGTCTTTTGAAAAAGGCAAGTTCCCGAGGTAATCCTAATTGTGTAGGAGGGGCGGTAATTATAACACTGCCTGCGCTGCATTTATGAACCTTGGGAAGCTGCTTAGCGTGAAGAGACGAAGAATCTGTGGGGAAACCCTTGCGGTGCAAAGGGGGCTCATCTGCAACATCAAATGCACCTCTCAGTCTTTTCCATCTTAAGTGTTGCACCAGCAGAGCTCATCAGCAGGCAAAACTTTTAAATTATGGCTGTTCAGGGCAACCGGCATGCTCCAATTTTAATGGGGAACTCATCCCAGAAAATATATTTAAGGAAAAAGGGAAACAAACGGCATACAAGATGAAAAACCTGAACCCTGGATAACCTCGGTAAGGGTCTCAGTGGATGTGTTATGCTGTGGCAAACAGTATTATTGGCGTGCTTGTCCTCTCAGCTGAAAAGGGACACTACAACTGATCTCAAAGGTGTTTTAAGTGATTAGTTTTACAGCGCGATGACACAGATCTGCCTTGATGCGTTCGATCGTTCCCATTCCGTTCCCACAGGGGCTGCTGAAGGGTTTGACGAGTATGAAGAAGTGATGTGAATCGTGCGCTCCGGTCTTCACCAGTCGCTGATTCAAACCAAGCTTTTAACTACTTGGATCTTCTCAGAGAACGAAGCACTTTCCGCCGAAACCATGAAAAACACCAAATGAGGAATGTGGGTTTTTTAAAGAATGACACTCTATCCCAGTGTTTCTCAACCTTTTTTGGGCCAGCGCCCCCCTATCCATTATCAAGGCCTCTTACCGCCCCCCTCCCACCTTTTTTTTTGCCTGTTTACGTGAATAAATTGTTTTTATTCATGGACTTATATAATACCTGATCTTGGATATGGCCCATCAGAACATCTCTGTGGGCCATTCTCCACCATGTACTGCTTCAATGAGTCCCCCACTTCCTGTGGTGAAGGCCATTCAGATGGATCTTCTGAGTAAAGTCTTGCCCCAATCCTCTCCTCTGCACCTCTGTTCCTCCTTATCATCATCATCTTCACCTCTCTTGTCCACATTCTCCTCTGTGGTGTTGGTCTTGCCATGTCTGCCTGCACTAATTTTCCCAAAAGGACACAGTAATGG
>NC_051434.1:16920250-16921859 GCF_001649575.2 Kryptolebias marmoratus
AAACACCATCGATACAGCTGCAGTTCTGTGACGGTTTTAATGTTTTAGGCCACAATACTTTTGCAAGTAGTTCAAAGTTTAAACTGATATTGTTGTGAATCTTTTGTGTAAACTTTACCTTCAAGCAAACGCCCCCCAAAAGAATATCAACGCCCCCTTTTTGAAAATATTGCTGCCAGCGCCCCCCCTCATCCTCTCAACGCCCCCCAGGGGGCGGTACCGCCCCCGTTGAGAAACGCTACTCTATCCCATCAGTGAAGTCAAATCACTGCCAGCGTAAAATAAACCTGTTCAAGATGCAGTTTTACTGCCTCAACAAACACTTTAATGTCTACTTTAGTGTATTCTGATATATTATATTTGGTGTTGCAGGCCTAATAACTACTTGACATGCCATATATGGGCATATTGAGGTTGTTACCTAAAAGAAACTGGCAACAACTTAAAGCAACTTGAGTCATTAAAGTGATATTTTGCATCACAGGTGAGTATTTTACCTCCAACTTAGTACGATTTCAATTAAAGGACCTGGAGAAAGGGTTAGGCATCAGGATAGGAGTAGGGGTGATGCTAAGGAATTAAATCTTTGATCCTGCGAAACTATTTTTGATTGTTATGGAGAAATAATAAACACTGTTCCCAAACAAAACACTATAAAATCTAATTTTAGAACTTTGCTAAACTCCAGACTTGAGTAGAGGACTAAAATAAGGATGGCAGAAAAGTTCCCTTTGCACAGAAAACTGAAACCAGGTCTGATCATGGTTTCTTTATTCTAGGGTAAATAATATGAAATCATTTGTCATTAGTCAACAACAAGGATAACCCTACCTAATTTTACTTCAAAGCATATCCCTTCATCTCCTAATAACAGCAAAAAGTACTAAAACTCAAGCCTGACAGAAACTGGTAAAAACAAGCTAAATTAGTCACCACAAAGGCAGCTAATGCTAGCTTTACCTTATTGATGTGTAGGTTCATAAATTCAGATCAACCTTTGTCCATTGCCAGTCCTAAAGCAACAAGAATCTTTTCCTCCAAACGTTGAGTTGAACAGTATAACCTCTTCCATCCCATAAGATAAAAACAGACCCAGAGATACTTCACCTAAGCGCCACAGAGTCCTAACATTTCCTGGATGACTAGCCCTGTGTGAAGTGGGTGAAGCACAGTTATCGCTGCTTTGGCTGCACCCATGAGTCACGGAAGCTAAAAGGATGAGAGAGAAATGCCAAAGATGTCTATCATCGCTCATGGACCGGAGTCAACGGCGCGGTCAGCTCACCGTCCCGGGTCATGACTGCGGGCTGGGTCGTGTTTCTGTTTGCGTCTAAGAATATGTCAACACTCGACACACCTAAGAGACTTCCACTGAGAGGTCAAGTGGGCTTTAAGCTCGCAGATACAACAAAAGCAGCGCGTGCAAACAACACCGATTCAAGATTGCCCCAGAGAGACTGGGGCAAATGGTTCGTAGAGGAGGAGGGGGTGGGATGGGTGTGCATGCTTCCATGTTTGTGTAAGGGAAAAAAAAAAAAAATGGAGTGTGCAACAGCTGTCCAGACGAGGACAGATGGGAGGGGTGGTGCAGTCAGCTGGGGGGGGGGGG
>NC_051434.1:16921905-16929526 GCF_001649575.2 Kryptolebias marmoratus
GGGGGGGGGGGGAAGAAAAGTTGCCAACAAAAGGACATGCTTGCTGCGTCTTCTCTATTTGATTAAAGAGCCGTTACACACGGGCTCAATCTCGTAATGGCCCCCGGCAGCTGACTGGGTCACCGTGGTTCTCGGCCAGCTGCCGTAAATCAAACGAACCCAGAACCGCGCGCTCGTGTGTGTGTGTGTGTGTGCGTGCATTCTTGCATGGCTCTGGACTTCCCACATTCACGGCGTGCCAGAAATTCCTCGCTGAGGGATGTGTGGGAATAGCAGGCATTTCTCAGGGCTGAGGCGGCGGACAGGAATAGCGCAACGGTAACACAGGCTCCCCGACCCCCCCTCCTCGTGAAAGTTACCGCCTGCTTGGAAAGAAACCACACTGTACTGGGGGGGATGGCTTCATGAGTTCTGCTCGGTTTCGGCTTGGGGAAACATCTGAAATCGATTAATATCATTCTGACTGTTAAAATTGATTTCGCTCAACGTGGAACTGTTTTGCATTTCCACGGTTGACTTGAAGGCATTTCCTGTCCTCTAGAGCCAAATCTCCAGTGGGAAACACTGTTTTACTGCAGTTATAACATAACTGTTTCCATCCTTGGGGACCCCATAGGATAAAAAAAACTTTGGCAAGTGTTAAATATTGTAAATACCTCTGCAGCAGTTAAGTCTTTTTAGGTCTCTGGGATATTTCCCTCAAACAAACAAAAAGAAAAAAGCCTTTGTTTCTATGGAACTCTTGCATGAGCTGCTCTTTTACGGTCAACACAAAGCTTGAATTATTTAAAGTCTCGGAACAGCAAGTGCCACGGATAAACCTTCAGGTATTTTATTGAATTCCTTTCCTTTACCTGGCCAAAAATACCCTTGCCAATTGCTGCAATTCGAGCTCAAAGGAGCACCATTCACTGAGAACCTTTTCAATCCACAAGACTTATTTTCAAAATGCATCGAGTTTCTTTGCATGCTTGCTTGCAAACGACTGATGCTTTATGTGTGTTATGAACCCGGGACCTGTTCCTCCATGTGACTAAAAAAAGGTCCAAAAAGGAATAGTTAAAGCAGAGTGCATCGAAAGACCTTTTAAATCTGAGGTTCTGTCTATGATTTAATGCCATCGTTTTGCACAAATGCATCATGTTGTAACCATATTGCATAATCAGCATATTGAGCAAACAGTGTGTCGCTGCCCATTATGGTGAGCGGCCATTATGTTGTTTTGTTAAAGCATTATGTCCAGTAGTTTATCACAGCCAGCATGACTGACTTATTCTCCTCCTCCTGCTTGAGCTGTCATTAGTCTACTTTACCTCTGACAGACAGCTCCTGGCCCGCTTCTCAGGCCTGATAAAGAGCCCTCTGATTGGCTGTTGTTCAGGTTGCTTTATTGGACTGCAAGGAAGCAAGAAGACCTGCTCCGCTCGGCTGCTGTGATCTCACACACAGCTGTGCCATTATAACAACGAACCCACTGTGGGTTCATCTGGCACCGGCTGTGACACCGTATACGCCCAAACAAACGGGTCACCAGTCACCGAGGAACATTTAATCACAACCTGCTCTTTCATCTAGAGATGCGGTGCTGAAGTTTTAGCTGAGCAAATTCAGTCAATTTCTACAAAATGCTCACTACTATTTAGTATTTAACTGTATGTATGCAGACAGCTCTGTAAGATCCCCTTCACAAAATCAACATTAAAACAAACCCCTCTAAAAAAAAAAGTCTCCTCCTGTTGTTGAAAATTAAAGCCACCATTACAAAGAAGTTAACATTTAAAAATACAACAAGGTAAAAACTACATGATCAACATTTAACACCAGGAAAAAATATATATGAGGTGTATTTTTATTTACTTTTCGTACTAATTGTTTACATGGGTTTAAACTCATACTGCTGCTTGCCTACAGGGGGCGCGTGTCCCATTTTGGCTTCAACTTCCGCGTTTCGTCCTTGAGTCTAGTTATTATCATATATTAACGAGTCACACAGGATGACGACCCTGTGTGATGCAGTTAGAGTGTAGCCCGGGAGTGGGCAATCCTGGTCCTTGAGGGCCACTATCCTGCAGGTTTTACTTGTTTCCCCGCTCCAGTACGCCTGATTTGAGTCAGTGGCTGATTAACAGGCTTCTGCAGAACATAAAGAGGTGATTTAACCACGGAATCAGGTGTTGGAGCAGCAAAACAAGTAAAAGATGGAGGATAGTGGCCCAAAAGGACTAGGGTTGCCCACGTCTGGTGTAGACGGTCTTCATAGGGTCTTGGTGACGTCTTCAGGCACGCATTAAGAGCCCAGCTGGCTGCTCGTTACGCGTAATAAACTGTGATAGGTCCTAGAGGCTGTTGAGCCTGCACAAAACTGTCATAGGATGGTACTGGTGGTTCATCATTGTAATGGCCCATGAAGTAAACAGCCACTTTGACTGTTAGGTCCACCGTGAACATCGTCACAGCTCCTGTTTCACATTTTAACTCTTAAATCTTTTGCAGGATTACTCAGAGCACTGGAGCGTTTCCTTGTCTTATTGCAAACTCCATTTCAATAGTAGCACATCTCTACAAACCTGTTGGTGTCGCTTTATTTTGGTAAGCTAATCTTCTACTGTTTTATTATATTTTTGGTCTTTTTCTCCAACGTTCCCTCATTATTTTCCTTCTTCTACATGTTGGGTTCATTGGGAACTCTAAAACTGTCCCTGGGTGTGAGTGGTTGTTTGTCTCTGTGCGTCCCTGTGATGGACTTGCGACCTGTCCAGGGTGTCCCCCGCCTCTTGAACGGGGACTGCTGGAGATAGGCACCAGCTCCCAATGACTTGGAAATGAGGCGCAGGTAAAAAAGATGGATGGGTGGGTACTTCTGTTCAGTGTACCACGTCTGGACGTTACATACGGCGCCGTGTGAATTAAACAAAGCACTGAATCAAAGATTTCTGCCTCCTGGGTGTTTTGTAAGCAAGTTATTGAATTTACTGAAATGTTTCAACCTTGCTTCACACTGAAAGTTTTCTAAATTTGCCCCGGTCTAGTAGGAGAGAGTGACAGCAGTGAGGTGAAAGTCTTCATTTGACTGACAGACTGAAAGTTTTTCCACAGGCCAGCAGAGTGATCAGATTCAAGGAAGAAGAAACTGCTGTCCAAAAAGGGCTGCAAAGAGGGAGAAAGTCTGCGGTAAATTTCTATTGGAAGATAAGATGGGGAATTTTTTTAACTATTCCAAACTGGGAGCTTTCCATGGAAATTATGGGAGTTTATGGTAATGAACTGAAAATATCACTGAAAAGTCTCATTTTATGTACAGAAAATGTCAAATTCTATTCACTTAACACTGAACAGAGCTACTTATGTGCTATTTGATCTTTTTTTTGGACTTTTCTGTTAATTTATCTACATAAAAAAGGAACAAATTTCAGTAAATTGCATTTCACAACAAAACTATTGACAAGTCTTTATTTCCATCTGTCCCTACATGTCCAGGGTGATCATGTTTTTACGGTTTGGTACCTCTCATTGCACGAGACAGTCATGAAATTTGCCTGTTTTAGTCATGATTGTGCTTAAATATTTATTTTCCCAAACTATATTTAAAATCCCTGTTCAGGGCCAACCTTCGATATTTTAAATTTTAGGTTTTTTCCCCATTAACTATAAGTTTTTCAACCCTAATTCCAAAACAGATTTTTAAAATCTGCTACATTAAAATGTATCATTATCCAGAAGCACGAAACTGACAGCTCAGACTTTTTTTTCCCCCTTTTCATGTCCCTAAATCTAACTTTTGGCCTCAAAAAAAAAAAAAAAAAAAAAAAAGAAAGAGACAAAACCATCTTTCCTTTATCTCCGCCTCTTTCTGTTCTCTCCATCTGTCCAGACCTCTAATAGCAGGGTAGGATAACTGAGGAAGAAACAGGCCAGGGTTACCCTGGTGACCCAAACACAGCAGGAGAGGGGCTCGGAGTGGGGTGGGGTGAAGAAAAGAAAAGAGACCGAAGAAAAGCCCTGCTTGTTATCGGTGCCAAGTGTTCATTAATCTGGGTCTTCCTGTGCCACTTGATCCTTTTCAGACAACCCGTGACGAGGCGGAGAACACACACTGTCTGCGATGAAAACCCAAAACTCGGGTCTTATTCCAACACTTGTTCCTGTCCCTGATTCGACGGTTTAATAAAAAAAGTGCTGTCGTGTTGTTACTTGCTGCCTGCTGTAACCTCTCCTCTGCTTTCAGTGTGCTCAGAAGTGCCACCTTGAGGGGAGAATAAAAACCAGAGCAATTCACCTCACTAATGAAGATCCATCAGCACAGGAGTAAATTCATATTTTGTTTCTAGCACTTTTTCTAGCATTTTGGGCTAAAAAGACAAAAAGGGGGAGAACCCTACATCACATCTGTCATAGTTTGAATGCATTAAAATCATCAATGTAACAAACAATCCTCACAGAACCACATTTTTGAGCGTGTAATGGAGACTGAAAAGATTTCACGTTGTCGCGATCCTTCTGTGTGCACCCAGGCTGTCTCCATCGAGGCCCCCCGAGGCTTCGGAGCAACCCGCCAACTCGCTGTCCTCCTTTACACCGGGGCCGTCTGAAGGCTTTTTTAACGTTTCAAGGCCCTCTTTTCTTTACAGAGCACAAACTGGTTTATGGAGCGCCCCAGCTTCCCGCCGAAGCACAGGGGAAGTAATAATCTCTAACACCAAGCTGGTCGTTTATGGTCCTTCAAAATGTCACGACACAGACTGGGAGATATTGATGCTGTGGCATTAAAGCAAGAAAAACTGGGAACAAAAAAGCAATAAGGCGTATTGGATAAAAGGAAAATAAGCCTAATAAATCAATGAAGGAGGGCACGTGGAGAGAAAAAACTGGCTGTTGCCATGGAGACGGACGGATGCTTTTAGCTTCTGAGGGATGATGTTGGAGGACGGAAAGAAGAAATGATGACGCTGACCTGTCTCCTTCGCAATAAATTAATAACACCGTCTGCATCTCTTTATATTCCTTATCAATGAAACACACATCTTTCTTCCCATCGCTGCAGACAGAGATACACAAAAAAGGAAAAAAGAGACAGAACAATGTGCTCGTATTGGTTTATTTACCTGCTTTCTGACTCGACACATCTCCTTTTGATTCTTTTGGGAGGGATCCATCTGTAAGCACACACAAAGAAGAAAACAACATGACCGGTGAGTAAGGAGAGCTGCTGTTCTCTGGCTCAGCTGACTTAGAGAGAAAAGGGTAAAGAAAGGCAAAAAAGCTAGCAATATGCTAATAATCATACTGATCAAATGTGGCGTGGTAGCAGCTGAGAGTCATCCCAAACACATACTTTGAGATTTTTGATGATTATGCATTCCTGTAATGCTGCTTTTGTTTAATATTTTAATATAATCCAACATCAGTTTCTTATGATACATGACCAAAATGCTACAACAAATGCTAACGTGTTTTGTAACAGGGTGGTAATTACTGGAGAAGGAACACACAAATTTCACAGCAGTTCATCCCATAAATGTTCTGGCACTGAACGCCAAACATCAACAAGCAGCTGCTCCTCGGTTCGGACTGGAAAGACAAGCCGCCCCGTTTCTTACCAGCCAGGGTCAGAAAGAGCAGAAGCACGGCTTTTGGAGTGGACTTTTTGTTTTAGCCAGGTTGACAGAAACTGCTCCGCTTACAGTAGATTCAATCAAGTTAAGTTGCAGGAAACATGGTTTTTGAGTGTGAGGAGGAAAAGAAAAAAAAAGGAGCGAACTGGAAGCCGCTGGTGCGAGACAAATCCCTCTTCTCGTCTGAGTCTGGACCAGGACGTGAGGACTCTGCTCTGCTCGTCGGCCTGTAACTCATGACCGAGGCAGAGAGGATGGTCGGCCGACAACAACGGGTCCCATTGATGAAGCCTATAGGTTGTGAGACAAGCTGCTGTGACTGAGGATCATGTGCTCTCAACATGTAAACAGGCTGGACGTTTGACCGACTGACTCGGTGACACGTTCTCCCTCTGTTCTGACTCAGGGTTACTACTTCCTGTTCCCTCTTACAGCTCAGCACTCAAGTGGAGCGAAACTGATCTGAATGCAGCATCTGGATCAAAGGTCCACTTTATATTAAGTTGTACAGCACGTTCGCAACAACTATCCATCTTCGGTACGGTCTTTGCAATCAAACTACTTCCACATACTTAACGCTATTATAACCATTCATGTACCAAAACGTTCAGCTCATTGAGGAGACGGGCACTACGAGTTTTGGTTTTAGTTACTTTTACTTTTCAAACTATTTTTCTTTACTTCAAATAAAGTTCTCTATCAAAACACATTGAGATCTCATCAAATCTTTTAAAACACTGTAGTTTGAAATCTACTCAAGCATACTTGCTCTACTTTTGTCTAACGCTACGTTAATCTTCCAGCTACTGCTCTGCTTCTTTTGGCTTTCATTTAGCTAATAATAGCTTTTAGGAACTGTTTTGCTGCTTTTAGCTACTGTTACGCTTCATTTGGCTATTAGCTACAGTTTTGCTATCTTTAGCTACTGTTTCGCTGTTTTTAGCTTTCAAGTGTGTTTTGCTACATTCAAGTTTAGCTTTACCATTTCTTACTTTAAGCTACTGTTTTGCTACACTTCACTACAGCTTTAGTCATTCTAAAATTTGTTTTGCTAATTTTAGCTGCCTCATTTCTAATTTTAGCTAGTTCTGCTACTTCTACCTACTGTTCCTAATTTTATAGCTGAACTGAGTGTATTGCAGCCAATATCAGTCGAAAGAAAAGCATCAAATATGCTTACTGGAAAAATTAAAAAAAGAAAAATTTAAAAAAAGAAAAAAATTATACTATTTTTCTTTAAATACCGAACATTGAAGAAACTACTCGGGTGTTTTCGGCTTTTTCCGAGACACCTAAAAACCTTCCTCAGATTTGGATCCATAAACTCAGATGTGGGAATTACAATCAGAACTCGGGTTCGGATCACTTTAAAGGGAAGCACCACTCCGACCCTCGTTACTGCGGTGGACTGGATTCACGCCACAAAAACAGGACCTTTTCTCAGCAGCAGTCCTAACTATTTTTAACTTTAAAAGAAAGGCAAATGGAGAGGAGGACGTCTCCACAGAGAAGGAGACGAGAAACAGAAAGTTTTCCTTCAGACGTGGCGTGAACGCTCGTTGTCATTAAAAGGTCTGAGCTGTTTACAGGCCGACAGCCTGAGATCAGTTTGTGATTCAGAGCAGTTTGTTGTTGATGAAAAAATATAAAAGAAATGTCATAGTCTGAACCTGCTGTTGGTTAGTTTTCTCTGGTGTGAGAGTTCATTAACGATACTCTGAAGCATGCTCACGTTTAGGGCTGCAACAACGAATCGATAAAATCGATAAAATTCGATAACTAAAAGCGTTGGCAACAAAAGTCATTATCGATATGTGTCACGCAATTTATGCGTCACTAACGTTGTCGCGGAAACGGTGACGTCACCCGCAGCGCGTTTGCTGAACAAACTCCGTCCCAAGTCATTGATCCGTCCGCTCCGTATGATGATGAAGAAGCTACGGCTCCTCTTCCTCACTGCAAACTTTCTTTCTGCTACTCCATTACCGTTTTGGGTGGCATGTTTTACT
>NC_051434.1:16929790-16939452 GCF_001649575.2 Kryptolebias marmoratus
GTGTGTGTGTTTAATTGATTTAGTTGTAAGTTTTTTAGAGATGTGAAACACGGGTGGTAAATAAGCTATTGTTATTTTCTGCTTGAGAGCTAAGTATATAAAGTGAGAATGTTGAATTGAATTTATATTGATTTATTTAAAAAAAAAGTAGTAAAAGTTTTACATCAACCTACTCCTTTACATACAGATAACTGTTTTATGTGGGCCAAAATGAATGACTGAATGAATGAATGAATTCCAAGACGACCGATTAATCGATTAATCGAGAAAATAATTGCCCGATTAATCGATTATTGAAATTATCGTTAGTTGCAGCCCTACTCACGTTGTTTACAAGTTAGCATCCGGTTAGCATCTGCTTGCATTATTAGCTGTTCTCTGCCATCTTTATCTCGACTTGCAGTGTTGTGTACTGATGTCATGCCAATGATCTGGGGGTAAATGGTTCTCACTGTTCCACGTTCTCAAGTGTTTCACTAAATGACATTCATGCAATGTAAATATTTTGAGATCTGATTTCAGTTCTTCTTTATCATCCGTCACACTAATTTTATCTTCGGCAAGTCTTTCCCCTTCTATAACTACTGTTGTTGCTTTTAACTACTAACTACTTTTTAATCGGCTTTTGATTTTAGCATTTAGCTTCTTCTCTGCTTGTTCAAACATTAACAACTCAGCATACCACATCGAAAAAAATGGCTGAGTTACATCCATGTTTGAGTTAGCTAAAGCCGATTAGCTGAGGCAACCATTTTGAGTTTGACTGACTTTTAAGGTTAATCAATTGCAAATGTACAGTTTCTGAAAATTTGTAAGGTGGTTCATCAAATACTTTGGTAACAGACAGACACAAAAACACAGATGGGCAAAAACATTATTGTCTGCCTTCAGCTTTCAGCAGCTGTTGATAAAAGGGATAAAGTAAAAATATTTTTTTGTACTTTACATGCTGTTGTAATATGATTGTGGCTAAATATTAACGTGGTAGGGTGAGAGTAATTGGTTTAAAACAGATTGTGTGAAAGAGGGGGAAGAAGTTTCACTACACTTCTTAAATCAGCTGCAGAGAAAACATCTCAAATAAACTGTAAAAGATGAATATGGTACTTTAATCTTGTTTTATTTGGTACAACTATGTAATAGGCTTTTTGTTAAATTTTGCATCAAACAAACTCTTCCCCTTTAAGATAAAACAAACTGTTATTTCTGTAAATTATTTACTAAATTTATCTTCAAAACAGCAAAGATTACAAATGTTGTGTACAAAGGTTAACTGCACACATCAGCGCAGTTAAGCTCAATAAAACTAAAAATTACCAAAACTGTTCACATTAATGTCCTAGATATTGCCCTGTACTGTAAATCTTTAAAAAGAAAAGCCACAAATTAAAACGGTTGTATCATCTTTATCTTACAATCTCACCACAGAGTCAGGCGATGGTCTGAATGGACTTTGTTTTAAAGAACACACATTTGCCTGTTTTATTTTGCTGATGCGTGACTTAAAAAAAAACGATGGCAGATTTCCAACATAGACAGGTGCGTGTAGTTTGTCCAAATCTGGAGCTCTGGGGCGAAACAAATGCAAAGCAGGAAGTCATTGTAGACCAGAAGAATAATGTCCATGACTCAAGTGGTGCAAGACGATTTATACGACTCTCAGACGAGATATTACTGCTTTTCGTTTATGAGATCATCATAACAGAGTAATCCACCAGGAATGTGTCATATTAAATCACGGCTCTGTACGACTCCCCCCTACACGTGAAGTGGTTCCCCTCTGGCGGCTTGAGCAGGTAAGGGGTTTAGCGACCAAGAACAAACAAAAACAGGAAAGCAGAGCTGAGAACTCAGAAAGACCCAAAGATCTCAGGGGAATGTTCTCTGACGGAAAAGGAAGAAGGTCAAAAATAAAATAAAATAAAAGGAGGCCGAGAGAGAGACGCAAACACCCGGCATACTTCGCATATTTGTGATGCCAAGGATGTTAAATACAGCCACTGTGTGCAACAATGTAATGCCAGGCTACAAGTAGAGCTTGTCCACAATCTAAACAATAAGATTTGTATTTGGGCATGTCAAAAAATAAAAAAGGGCATTCAGCTGTTTGGCTAAGGCTAAACAGATCTATCACACATTAAAAGAGCCATTAAAGAAGTGACGGGAAAAAAAAGAAACCCTAGAGTTCAGCTCGACCAAACACAGCTCGTACTGTATCCTAAAAGACAAGTTCCTTTCTGCAGACAGCGCGCTCTTGTCCCGACACACACACACACCGGTTCTGTCTCGGAGCCTGCGTCAACACGAGACCATCCTCTCCGTGGGCCCCTGCCTTCCACTTCTCGGCAGGCGCACTCATCGCTTGAGTCACGCGGAAATAGGAAAGACCCCGGCTTTCAGCAGAAAATACCAATTGTGTGGCTCACTGACTGGACGGAGAGGTGAGGCACAAAAACGATGAGCAACGACCTGCTGCTTTAGAAAAACAATTTAATGTCAAGAACGACACGTTCAAGGACATATTGTACCAAAGATGATCTGTCCCAAGATCATTTCTACGGGTATTTTGCATGTATTTAATACCACATGTATAGTACGAGCCTAAACCGGTCTTATATTACCATCTGGATCTTAAAAAGAATAACTAGTGTCAAAATAATATGCAATATCTGAATAAAAGCAGCTTCTACTCCAGGAATCCCAAACGGACGATTTGATTTATTTTTCTTGTGTGTGTGCACTGAATAGTAAGCAATGGATGTTGAAAACATAATTTTGTTTATATATGACTCATCAAAATGCCAATAAATGAACTGAATCATTAAAACAAATATATATATATATATATATATATATATATATAAAGAGACATTTAGAGGTTATCTATCAATTGTAGACAAAAAACAGAAACTGTTTTCCTTTTTCCAGGCATTGCACTTGTATCAAAGACTTTTTTAAGTTACATTACAACTACTCTGCATACAGTATTATTAAAATTTACAGCTAGGGCGAGAAATCGTCTACAGACAGACAGTGGTGTGTGGAAATATTCCTGGCTCTATGAAGGGACGATCAGAACAGAACCAGACCTGGTTTTCATTCTGTGGCCCCTAAGGGCCCGAAGATCACAAGCATCCAATATTGACTTTCAGCCTTGACCTTTGAGCTAAAAACCCTTTTCCAGACTCTTGAACTCTTTTGATGAGATGGAGAACTTTAGATAAGGGGATATTTAACATCATCTCCATTTTCCATTGAGGAACTAATTTTTCCAAAATGGTTCCACTATTTTTAAACACAGTCCACAGACTGGTGAGCCTCTGCCCATCTTCACTTCTGGGAGATTCAGCCTCTCTAAAATGCTCTCTTTATCCCCAGTCCTCTTACTGACCTGCTGCTAACTAATCTAATTAATTGCAAAAATGCTCTTCCGGTCATTTTGTGTTCGTACCACTTAGTTTTACAGCCTTTTGCTGGTCAGTATAGAATATGGATTTATGAGATTCGAAAAAAATAATTGCTTTTTGTTTTCATTTACATTTTACACAACGTGCCAACTCTTTCAGTGTTGAAGTTGTACATTCCTTTTTATCATCTTAACTTTTCAGTCCTGAAGTCTCAACTGAGCGCTCTAATCCACCTGTCCTCACACAAGTTCTCGTGTGCGAATCTGTCTTTGTTGGACCGCCGAGATGAACAGATCCTGCTCTGCCCAGAAGCTCTAAACAAAAGGGCCACAGCTTTAAACCACCTGAAGGACCTGAGCGGTTCACAGCCTTTTCCTTTATAGCTCAGAAGGCCACTGACTGCGTCATTTAGAGGGTCATTTTTTCTCGGTTACTGGCCCTGTAGTGTGAGCAAACGAAAACCAAAGAAAGGGGGTGAAAATCGTTGAGACAGAAAGAAAAACTCTGTGACGGTCGACGGGGAGGGCAACAGTGAGGAGGCAGTTTTCAATGCACCAGAGAGATCCAAAGAAAAAGGAGTGCAACGGTCTTTTAGGACTTGTCCTAGTTTGGTTCACTCGCGCGTCGTGTCCTTACACTTAAAGATTTGACCTTTTTTTGGCGAATTGTTCACGACTGAGAGACAGAAATGACATTCAGTAACCGGTTGACACTTTGGTAACACTTGCAGGCATTTGATTATTTTTTTCACTCTCTTTTCATAACCCCCCCCATTTTACCTTTTTTTTTTGTCTTTTTCGTCTTGCCTGCAATTACTGAACTCGTTTTTCCTGTCAGCTTTGCCGTTTACGCACTCCCGGGCTCTTCTTAGAGGACTTATCTGAAGAAAGTAGATATCTGCGGACGGGATCTCACCACCCCCCTCCTTCCAACATACCTCCTGTCTTCTCCTTCTTTTCCGTCCTCTCCCCATGTTGTTCTCGACGGCCGCCGCTCTTCTCCCTCTCTTGTTCCAGCTTCTTTTAAGGAACGCGGCGACGAAGCGGCGGAATTGTTTTCCCCCCCGAGCTCGGGCCAATTAGCTCTCGCGGCGGATAAAATTGCGGAACGAGAGCGCGCCGGACAAGAGTGGGAAAGTGGGACGAGATCCTTTTTAGAAACGCACACGGGGTGGCGAGAGGCTTGCATGTATGTGTGTGTGTACGCGTGTGTGTGCAAGTAATATGCTTTAGTTAGGGGAAAGAAAAAAGGGCTATAACTTTGATTTGCACGTTTCACAAACACTAATATGGCAGCCCCTTTGCTGATGAAGCACTAGATCATATTTGACACTTTTATTTGCTTTATATGAAATAAAATAAACATAAATGCCACCTGCCATTTATTTGCTCTCTTGTCTACGCTGCGCTCCTCTTGCCAAACTTCAAATCAGACTTGAGTTTACTCTGATCCACACACAATATGATTGGCAACCCAAATCTTATACAAAACTGGGTGTGTAATGCATCCAATCTGCCCTTGAACTCGGAGGTCGACGCCCGGCTTGCAGAAACAAACTCGTGTCAGTTGACCTTTGATCTTATTTGCTTGGCGGGCTGCTTGTTTTTGCTGCCCATGTGAGCAGGAAGGACCCAGTCATGACGCAGGCCTTTTATCTTAGGCCCGATTCTACAGGAACAGCATGGGCCAGACGCGGGCTGACATGGTAACTGTAGTTGCTATGGAGACGGTCTGACAGCCCAGCCTGGTCCCAAACCAGAGGTATAAACACACACACACACAACGAAAGGAAGTCGTCTCCTCTCTGTAGATTTCCCATGCAAAGGATTTTTGGAAATGTACTTTTTCATTTCTTATTGGGAATTAAAAGACGGGGCAATGTTAAAGCACACTTTGATACATAAACATTGTTTAGTTTACAATTTTATTCGCCAACTTTAAATCGGGGTAATTTTGAAAGCTAGAAAAAGACCAATTCATCAAACAATATACCAGCCATGCCTTCATACTTATCGGATTATCAAGTAGGAATAATGAAGATGCAGCAGCAGCTGCTACAGCTCACTGTAGCCCACAGTTTAGTTTTATAAAGCAAGAATGTAAGGCAAAGCTCTTTGTTTACCGGTCTGTCTACGTTCCTACCCTCACCTATGATGATAAACTCTGGCTAGTGACTGAAAGAACAAGATCTGGGATACAGGCAGTTAAAATGAGTTTTCTCCACAGGGTAGCTGGACTCTCCCTTAAAGTTCAGTAATCTGGAAGGGACTCAGAGTAGAGTCGCTGCTCGTCCACATCCAGAGGTGCCAGTTGAGGTGGTTCGGGCATCTGGTGAGGATCCTCCCTGGACACCTCCCTAAGGAGGTGTTCTGGGCGTGTCCAACTGGGAGGAGACCCCGGGAAAGACTGATGACACGCTAGAGAGACCATGTCTCTCAGCTGGCCTGGGAACGCCTTGGAATTGTCCCAGAAGAGCTGGAAGAGGTGGCTGCAGAGAGAGATGTCTGGGCTTCTCGGCTCAAGCCGCTGCCCCCGCGACCCGACCCAAGAACAAGCAGCAGATGATGGATGGAAGCGAGAACGTTCTTCCAAATATATACTTTCATGTGTTCGAGTTCTTCTAAGTTCGTCTAAAGGAAGCAATTTACAGGTTGAAAATAAGTCTCAGCTGCTACCGCACCAAATCTGAGCTCAGTATCTACAAAACTGAGTGAGTTATAGACATTTTTGTGTCTGCTCATGTCAGTCAGCTGCAGCGGCCATTTTGAGTCAGGTCAATCCCCAAAAGGTAATCGGTTGAAGACAATCATCCAGTGATTAGTTTCTATCGTTAAAACACTTCCGCTGGTTTGAGATATTTTGCTAAAAGGCAAATAAATGGACACACACAGACACAGACCATTATGTAATTCATCATAAAAGGCAGGCAATGACAAATAATAAATAACGTATACTGACAAGACAGACAAAGGCACAGACCCATAAAGAAAA
This sequence comes from Kryptolebias marmoratus, assembly GCF_001649575.2. Classification (NCBI taxonomy): domain Eukaryota; kingdom Metazoa; phylum Chordata; class Actinopteri; order Cyprinodontiformes; family Rivulidae; genus Kryptolebias; species Kryptolebias marmoratus. The sequence continues at coordinate 16,936,189 of NC_051434.1, forward strand.
CATGTATTTAATAAAATATGGTCTCATTTAGCAGCAAATTAGCCAAATGACAAGTTTTGATCATTTGGTTTTGTTTATAAAAAAACATCTCTCAGGCGATGTAATACAAAGTTAATTATTTGTTTCTAACTCGCAGTATTGATGTAAATAAAAAAATACCTTGCCACTGATGTAGTTAAACACACACAGCAATCCCAAAGAATAAACTCCACATTAGATTAGGACGGCGTGTGTAATCCAATGATCTCTCACCTAAAACTGCCTAAAACTGTTAGAGCCGACAACACTGCAGCATCTCACACACACACACACACACACTCAGGATAGCTCTACTCTGCTTCCCCACAAACACACAGCAATCTGTAGGAGGATCAGGGCTAAAAACATTCTGAGTGCCAAAGCCTGGTTTAGACCCGCCGTTCTCGACCTCACAAAGGAGCAGTTTGTAACGTTTCGTAACGCGTGTACTGTGTGACTGGCACGTTGTACACAGGAAGAATCTGTGAGTGGCTTTGTTTCTACAGACGTCCATACGTCAGACAAAAAGCTATCACTATGGCTACTACATGATCTTGAAAAACCGCTTCGATAAGATGGAACTTTGTAGTTCCTATCTTGTGTGGAGACTGAACTTCCTGTCACATTTTGCTCACACCATTTCAAATTGCATCAATTATCACGTACATATGGACTTATTTACATTGTGCGTGATGACTTTGCGCACAGTGGTGCAGTGGTTAGAGCTTTCACCTCCCAGCAAGAAGGTTGCAGGATCTCTTCCTGACCTGGGGCCTTTCTGGGTGGAGTCTGCATGTTCTCCCTGTGCTCATGTGGGTTTACTCCTGGTACTCCGGTTTCCTCCCACATGTTAAGTTATTTGATAACTCTAAAATTGTCCCTAGGTGTGAGTGAGTGCATGAATGGTTGTCTCATTTGTCTCCATGTGTCCCTGTGATGGACTTGTGACCTGTCCAGGGTGAGTCCTACCTTTCACACAGTGAGAGCTGGAGAGGATATTCAATATAATGGCAGCAAACATCACTCCACCTCCCTTTTGCTTAAAAGCACATGGAAAAAGAAGGAAAGCGACTTTCTGGATAAAACTCTGGCAGTCTGCAAGCTGTGTCACACAAATGACATAATCCGGAAATACCACCAACCTACGAGCCCACCTGAAACGTCACCACCCCGACAAAGTAACGTTAGCCGAGTAGCCCGCAAAGCCACGCCGTAACCCAAAACAAACCATACTGGACAGCGATGGCGGGTGTTTCCGTAAGTTACAATCTACTTCGCCATGGTCACAAAAGATTACACAGATGATTGCCTACTTTATTTGTCAGGATTTGAGACCCTACTGTGTGGTTGAAAATGCAGGCTTCAAGCGCACGGTGAACGAGATGGAGCCCCGCTATCAGATCCCGACCCGTGAACACCTCACCAAAGTGTGCGTTCCCAGGCTGTATGCTCAGACAAAGGCACACGCCAAAGCCTCCATTGCCAGCACGGAGAGGGTTGCCCTGTTTACTTACTAGGTGCCTAGAGTGACTCACTCAAATGTTAAGTGTCAAGGTCAAAAAAGCTGTCAATGAAACTGTGCAGAACAGGGTACTTGCTGCACTTTATTTACTTTATAAAGGCTTGTAAGCTACAGTTTGCACTGTTTCAATTAAAGAAAACTCATTTTCTCACCACATCTTTGATTCATTTTGTCCAGATGTAGACTAAGTCTCTCCATTCAAAGCCAGGTATTGTGTAGTTGGTGCTTTTCAGTTTTCTGTTTAGTTAATTCAATCCAAGTCTATGGAACAGTCACAAAATGTCACCAAAATCCCTCTGCCCCTCTAAAATCTTTCAGAAAATCGCAAAAATGTATTGAATTGTATAGTTTTCTAAATATCGTGATATATATTGTATCGTGAACAGAATATTGTGTATCATATCGTGAGATTAGTGTATCGCTACAGCCCTACTGATCGCGCCATTCACCACATCTTGAATCATAATTGGCTCCGTGGAACCAGTGTAATCGAGGGCCTTTGTACATATGGAGTCTTTCTACACTTCAATTAAAGGAACAGTCGCTGAAGGAATGCACAACGCCGGCAGATCCATCGACTCGCCTTCCACAGCGGCAGAAGATGATAAATAATTGGATCACGTATTAGCGCAAAGCTGTAAACAAAATAATGCATCTAGATTTAATCTAAAACCTGCATCTATTCACGGGTGTCCTTCCAATCCAGCCACACCGTGCCGGTATCTGTACAAATGGGTTAATCTTCACATGTAATAGATCCTATTACTGTGTGCTTAGCTTTACTTGTGAATCGTTTCGAGGGATGAAATGCCTCGCTGACTGAAACACAATATTTTTCCTTACACAATAAAGACAGGAGTTCAAGCAGACTGAGCCTCTTTTTTTTATTAGCGTTTTAGCTTCGTGTCCAGCATCCCCCCACCCCCCGGCTAGGAAGCTTTTACCAATCCTTTCAATTGCTTTTCATTAAGGCTGCCTGACTAAAGAAAGGGCTGAAGTCATCATCTTTTCCTCCAGTTACCTTCCACTTATTATGTTACTGTTGCTCCCCCCCCCCCCCAACGGTTACGTTGAGGTGTCTGCATGTGTGTCTCGGCAAAAAAGTGACGAGTCACTGTAGCGATTCAACACTAAATGTAGTGCACTGTGACTCATAAGACAAAGGGAACAGGGTCAGTGAGGGAGGGGCGGGGGGAGAGAAAAAAAAAAAAGCGTGCTCCTGTGAAAAGGAGTGTGAAAAACTATTGGCAGAACAGTGAGTGGTGGCTTCACACAGCTCGGTGTCCTGTGATTTAGACAGGACTTCAATTATTAACCAGTCTGAGCGTCTTACAATTCCTCTTTCAATCCCCCCCCCCAACATATCTGATGCTCGAAGATGATTATTTCATGGCTTATAAAGAAAACATTTGGCCCATTTCCGTTGAGGTCTTTTTGTCGTTTTGCTCATATTTAGGAAAAGTTGATGGGAAAATCCAATATGCACAAAGGCAACAGGAAACAACTTTTGTGAACATTTTACATACAGGTGCTGGTCATAAAATTAGAATATCATGAAAAAGTAGATTGATTTCAGTAATTCCATTTAAAAAGTGAAATTTGTATATTATATTCATACATTACATACAAACTCATATATTTCAAATGTTTATTTCGTTTAATTTTGATGATTACAAATGACAACAAATGAAAATCTCAAATTCATCATTTCAGAAAATTAGAAT
>NC_051434.1:16940627-16946285 GCF_001649575.2 Kryptolebias marmoratus
AATCATCAAAATTAAACGAAATAAACATTTGAAATATATGAGTTTGTATGTAATGTATGAATATAATATACAAGTTTCACTTTTTAAATGGAATTACTGAAATCAATCTACTTTTTCATGATATTCTAATTTTATGACCAGCACCTGTAGATGATATATGTAAACATTAAGCAGTTTGTGATTCTAACACCCCCACTGAGTATTTGTTTTGGTGTATGGAAAGACACCAAGAGTAAAAATATCTGAATTGGTGAAGTTTATGTGGCAGCGTGTACCTGGAAGGTTTTCAGTACTGGTTGTGAACTGCTGCTGGTGCTTATTTTTATTTATTTTGCAGACATGTTGTTGGTATCACCCTCTGTATGGAAAGGACAACAACCCTATCTGTGAACGTCACCAAAAAGACCCAGATTACGCCATGAAAATGTTGCATACAGCATGTTTATGTCATAGCGGCGAAGGAAATCACCTGAATTTGTAGTCTTGCTATTTTCTCCTAACACACAAAACTAGTACAATCAACAAAAGACAATTATTATTATTTGATATATTTTGGTCTACAAGCGGGCTCTCGTCACGTCTTGCCTCCTAAATGAGCTGCAGGTACAGCAAGATCATCATTTTTGAAAAACTGGGTTTTTTTTAAAAATCTCCACTTTGGAAAGTGTTTTTTAGGGGGTTTTAAATACCCATTTTTCTCAAAAGAAACTGCGTATGTGAACGGGAGGTGCAAACGCAGCAGAAAGTCTCCATTTTTAAAAAAATTTCCAGAGTGACGTGGACTCTAAAAATCAAAACAGCGATGCCTAAAGCATTTAAAACAAAGCAAAAGCTGGTTTACAACCAGGACAGTGGATGTGTACGTTTTTCATATACTCAGTTTGAAAACCACTCTGGTCATTTGGGGAAAATATTTTCAAATAACCATGTTTTTATGAAAATGAGCTACAAATAATATGGAAAATCCGTTTTTAAAACCTACCTATTCAGACCTGGAAACCCCTAAAATTAATTTCCATACTTTCTAGATTTATCACTGCGTAGATACCCACAGATTTGCTGCTATTTATATATTGTCCAGCTCGCTGACGTTATAAATATTTTACTATGTGCACAGGAAGTTTGGAACAACTATGGCAATCATTTGCATTTGCATGTCACCCCTCTGGATGTCTCCAGAACAGTCCACGTCGGCAACGCGTGGGGAAAATGGCCGATCTCATGTTGCGGGTGGTTTCCATATTGTTCAAATATTCTCCCCAGGAAGACCGGACGATAACAGAAATCTGCTTTATCCAAGCATTAGGCCTCAGCCTCTGGTCTGCGTCAGACTTGGCAGCTTCAAGCCCGGAGGAAACCTTTAACTCGAGGAGGGGGGGGCCTCTATCAGTCTCCATCTCCGGGGATCGATATCCATTAGTCTCCGAGTGCACGTATGAGCGCATGTGTGTGTGCGCACCTCATCCTGGGTGAATGGGGCCTGAGTCATAAATGTGGATCGGGTTTCTCCTCCTCTACCCCTCTGCTCGTCTGTTTTCGCTTGCTCTCGGGCACGGACGCACACGTGATGCTCATTGAAGCGCGGGCCGATCACATGAATGGGGTGCTGCAGCCTCCCGTCATTCATAGGAGGCCAGGAGGTACGGCGGCTTGGTTAGTATCCGTGTCGCCAAACATGTCTGCAACGGAACTTAATGACTGACAACCCACCACAACAAAACTCCCGTTTACAAAGCTCTGATGCCAAAGTATTAATTCTAATCTACTAGACATGACAAACAAACTGGAGAATCTCTCTCTCTCTCTTTTTTTTTTTAAGTGGTAGTCATTCTGCATCAGGACAAAGAAGCTCAAGATACTGAAACAAGAATGAGGGCAGAGGAAAACACGAAGCAGACGTCGGTAAATAAATGCTCAGACGGCAAGCAGGCAAACGGTCGGGCAGAACACAAATATGGACGACATGAAGGAGGAGATTAAAAAAAGAGAGAGAGACTGCTTGACCAAAAAAATGGAAAACGAGATGTGGATGGAGCTCAGCATGGTTGGGAAGGAAGAAGAAAAAAATAAACTGGCCTGTGGCAAGACACTCAAACCTGTGCAAGCCTGAACAAGTCAGCTAAATTTGCGAAGAGGAAGTTCACCAAAACAAAAAGGAGAACCCCTTCCTCTTTAATGCAACACACCAGCCTCCAAACTACCCTCTAGTGCAAAGATAATACACTATTTAGGCCTGATCGTACCTTAGTTTCTCTCTGAGAAACAAAGAGAACAATCCTACACCTACTAATGTTTTACAACAGAGAAGCACACGCCATCTGACACCAGCTAGGGTGGTGAAAATAAGGAACCAGACTGCAGCAGCTTCATCGGAGCCACTCAGGAGTTAACGTGGAGTTTGAAGCCAAAATCGAATTATTCAAAATCGAGTCTAACGTTTACAGTAAACCTCGGTCCGTGGTGATATCATCTCCCACGGTAGAGTAGCCGTTTGTGACAGCGGCACAATCGCATACTTCTGAATTGGTGACAGACCGGCTTTTACGGTGGCATTCGACGAAGTGGGCTGGATGCGCAGAAAACAGAAACACATGCTCAGAAAAAACATTCAAGGAAGACGGGAGCCATAAAGTACGCGGCAAGCCGTGGTTCGCTTTGAGCCATCCAAATGGGCTCATTGCAAAAATAAAAAAATAAATAATAATAATGTAACGATTACCAATGAAGCCGAATGACAGCAACTGCGCACCATCGATGCAGCATACAAAGTGCGGTCCAAAGACAGTTTCGTGATGCTCTGCACCTTTCCCTTGAAGAGGAAGCCATCAAACCAGCTCAATAAGGATACCGAACTTCCCTCTGCGGCTTATTATCTCACCAGACACAAAACCACAGGAGCCAGAGGCTACAAGTCGATACTTTGTGTTCTCCTCCTTGTTTACACCCTTCCTAACTATTCTTCAAAAACTGACTTAAACAACATGATGGTACAGGCAGTAATTTGGCTCATGAACGATGCACACACACACACCCAGCACATTAGCATTTTACTACAGGTCACAGCTGATATTTAAGGATCGCACACTTTTCTATGCACCGTCATACAAATACATGCAAATCAACGTCACTCGTGCTGCAAATTTAGAGGGTTCAGAGATTTTTCAAGTCAAAGTTCTGACCCAGCTATAGGGAAGTTGTCTTCCAATCGATATTTTAGGGCTTCGATCCACGAGCCCCGCTGAAGTGTCTTTGGGCTAGACACTGAACTCCCCACCGCCTCCAATATGCTCATCGGCATATGAGTGTAAAATACATAGTAGAAAGCCCTGGATGAGTGTGTGAGTGGGTGGATGAATGAGGCAACACTAGAAAGTGCTCTGTAGAACCTGGAGAAGCTAAAAGGGACTATTTAAGGCCTCGTCATACTCCATAAGAAGTCAAGAAGTCAGTTTGCGGTCACATGGTTATGAGCCGTTCATTTTCCCCACACACCTTTCAACGTCCACAAGACACTCAGATCAGAACTCCCAGGAAGCTCCTACAGCGTTAAAACGGGTTTCTTCTCAACTCTCCTGTCCTTGAAGAACGAGCAAACAAAGGGGACGTGTCCCTACGCTGCCCGGCCCGAGGCCCACTTCCTCCCGGCCACCACAGCCACTAAGAACCGCCTGTGTCTCCTCGAGGTCTTTTTAAGCTCGTAGGTTTCTAAGTTTTGCAGGGACAGTCGTAAAGACGGCTGTATTTTCTTACAGCCTCCAGCTGCTTCTCAGCAGAAGCAAAATGACTCCATTAAAGCTCACCGGCTTTTAAGCATAAACACCTTCTGACCAATCACACAACACTTGGAGCAAACCCCTGTGAGAAACAGTTTGGCCCGGGCCTTGTGTCGCGAAGGGGCAACAAAGCCGCTACGAGAACAAAAATGACGCAATTTTCATCGCGCGACTTCGTGACTTCTCATGGAGTATGACAACAGCTTTACCTTTGCCTCAACTACAATAACATTTACATGTACAGCATATATGTACACTGAGTGGGGGCATGCAAATAGCTAACATTTGGCATATTTGCATGTTTTCCCTAATGTATGCTGATATAACTATATATGTTATAATAAATCTAAACATATTCTTATAACTATGTAACTAAACATTAATAAGGATCTCTTGACTTCAATATGAGCTCTTGTTGCAGCTGCTGCAATGACTATGTTAGGCTAGCAAAACAGGCTTTATTTGGAAATTAGCCTAGTTAGCTATAAATATAAATATGTGGATATAACATAGGTAGCATTTGTCTTGCTTCTTAGGCTTGAGAGTGACTAATATGCCAGGCTTTACCGCAGAGAGGCAGGAGGTCACATGGGGAGTAAAGGTATCCTATGGCCTGCTCAGTGCACACCCAAGCTTTAGGTACCACGCCGTGCATTGTTTACATAGCTCGCACGGTCGCGTCGTTTCCGACAGCTTGGAAAACAGCACAAACAAACTACCGGGAACACTTTGCAGAAACACACACAAGCCGCCCATGTTTCCCCCCAATGCGCGGACAAAACTGGCAAAACTCGAGCCAGTTCAGTCAAGTCACTGCCAGGCTAGCGATGGCGAACGCTTGACTAGCTAGCACAGGATTCAACAAATCTGATCCATTAGCTCGCAGGCTAGCTTCCCGAAGCTAATGTTTGAAAAGTGCAAGACAATCAACGACTCCATCGTCGTACCTCTTTTTTCAATCACTGTTTTTCATCTATTATGTACAGCCAAAGCTACATATTAGCCTTAAGGCGTTTTAAGCTTCCGTTAGCCCGAATAATTCGCTTTGAAGCAGCCAACCGTGCTAAGCTAGCTGAACTGGGAACACACGTTCCCGTTAGCTGTTTCTGGTTGAAACCGACTCCCAAAGCTGCGTTCAAGAGCTTCATTTTTAGGCAGCTGGAGGATATTAAGCAGCTGTAGCTGTAAACAGTAATGACAAAAACACTGGCTACCGTGTTGGGGGAGAAAACAACTGGGAAAGCGAGACAAGAGGAGCCGGGAGGAGGAAAAAAAATCAAGGTAGTGTCCGAGAATGGAACTCGGAAAAGTTAGCGGTTCAGCTACCCAGCCTGGCTGTACAGACTTGATGGAGCTAGCATGTAAAATAAACACATTTTAGGATTTACGGGACTCTGTTCGGGTTTTGTTTGTTTTTTTACAAATAATGTGCATTTTACTGAATAGAAAATGCAATATACATAGACTAGAGCCTACAACACGGATGGGAACAATGTCCCCCAGTAGCTGGACCGAATGAAGCTCCGTCTTTGACTCTTTTTTCGGGGCTTACCGGTCTTAAAGAACGCCTCTATGTCACCGGCGTCCTTCGTCGTCTCCTCCGCTCCTTCCCCGGAGCTCATGGCTGCCTCTCCGCCCGGACCTGGAGCTGTAGTATCTCCCGAATAACTCCCGTTCAAAATAAAAAATAAAAATGTCACACACAGTCACTCTTGTCCTGACAAAAGCGTCATGGAAGCCACACGGACTGTTACGGTGACTCGGCGGAACGTCAGCCGCGCCATCTGCGGACCTCCATCTTGGGGCAGCGTAATTGGAACCGATCGGCCGGGGGGCACCGGGTTCCTCCTCGGAGTGGAGCCGGGGGGAGAGTCGGCGGAGCGGC
>NC_051434.1:16946321-16982169 GCF_001649575.2 Kryptolebias marmoratus
GGTCGCCGCTCGGTGAATCTCCGCCGGCTTTCAGGAACGAGCAGACGGGCGGTTCGACGACCAGTAGCTGAAATGTAGGTCGCTTTAAAACAACTAAACATATAAAATAACCCGTGTTACAAATATAACTAATGAGAGGTTTACAGGCATTGCGCTGACATCCTAATTATGCAACATGCATTGCTGCAGGACCAGGTTTAGGGGCAATCCTACATTGATTTTTTTATATCATTTTTGTTTATAAAAAATCAGTTTAATGTTGAGACTTGACTTCAAGACATTAAAAAAACTCTCCTGGAGACAACATTGGAGCTCAGCTATTTCTGTCATGGTGCCTTTTTCTAATTTGAGTTATGCGACCAGCGCCATCTAGAGGTTCATCCTGGAAGTGTTTTAATTGTTATTATTAATCCTCCTGCCGCTTCTTCGTGTGTGCACCGATTTTAATGAAACTTACAGAAATTAATCATTAGGTGAACAACTACAGCTGATAAACTTTTACAGTCGACCAGATTCAAGATGGCTGCCACAGCCATCCGATCTTAAAAACCACACAAAAGTGTCTGTAACTCTATTTTACACATATTCAGACAAAATTTGGCACGGGAGTAGCTGAGAGTCATTCACAACACATACTCCAAGCGCTACTCACTGCGTGAGATCTTTAGCAAATAACCCTTGGAGTCGACCTTGTTTGTCTGTTAGCAAAATATCTAATGAGCCATTCAGAGGAAACATTAAGTTTTAGAGTCAACCCCGCTTCTTAAAATGAACTACTTTAGTTTATACATAAATAAAGCTGAATAAAAAACTGCTTTTCATAATGATGGTCCTGAGCTGTAGACTCCAATGGTGTGGCTCCAGTGCTAACCAGAAGGTGGACATTTGTTCAAAAGTTGTTTTCCTGTTTCATATAAAATTTATATCCATCCATCCATTTTCTTTACCTGCTTCTCCATTCTGGGTTGCAGGGACCTTGGACAGGTCTCCAGTCCATCACAGGGACACATGGAGACAAAGGAGACAAAAAACCATTCACACACACAATTTAAGAGTTACCAATGAATCTAACATGCATGTTTTTGGTCTGTGGGAGGAAACTGGAGTACCCGGAGTGAACCCATGTGAGCACAGGGAGAACATGTAAACTCCACTCAGAAAGGCCCCAGGTTGGGAAGAGATCCCGCAACCTTTTCGCTGTGAGGCGACAGCTCTAACCACTGCCACCCTGTTCACTTTACTGCATGCTTTTAACTTTAGTTTGGAAGAATCTGTAGTTTGAGATGTGTTGAAAAAGGCCCAAACCATGATACCACCACCACTCCTTCACGCTCCTACAGATAGCATGCAGTTATTATTACAAACTGCTAATTTCTCATCTATCTCTAAACTTTAAACCTTCTCATATGACTCAAGAATATTTTGGGTTTCTCATGTCAACTCACTACAAAACACATTTTCCAACAACTATCTGCTTGATTCATCCGATTTGTATCAAATTTCCACGCAGGTAGTAATCTTCCTTTAGGAGAAACTCGCCTCAGCTCATAAACTGAAAGCATCTTTGTTTTTCATCAAGCCAACTGGTATTCCAGGTTTATATACTTTTTTTTTCATTTACAAATGTGCAATGCCAGGTTATTTACCTTAATAAATAAACAATAAACTATGTCTTTCTTGTCTCATTCGTTATGTTCTCTTTCTCTGCATGTTGGACTCGTGTTTGTCATTAAATAGAGGAAGTTCTGAAATGCCCACAAACTTGGACTTACTGTATTTTAATAGACCCCTTCATATAACTAAAGACACGGCATTACGCTTGTTTTTATTTAATATGTGCCACATAATTGTAGTTCTTCACAGTTTTTTTTATTGTATCTTCTTTGGAAACAGTTGAAACATTTGGGGACGAAGACTCAAACAGCCTCGAATGAAAGCGTCTGGGATGTCCTGCGAATATCTTCTTTTAATACGCACTTTCATCTTTTATTTGATCAACATGAAGGTTTCATGTTCCACAGTCCAACGTCGTGAATTTTACTGACTTCTTCTTCTCAGGCAGTCTGCGCTTTGGTTGCGTGGTTTGTCATTCAAATCCTTTGCAGTGGGATTCTGTGGAAGGGACATGAACAACTAATATCTTACCTGTTGTAGATAGCTCTTTAGAGCGACTTCGGTTTGAAGAAATAGAGTTTAATTCTGACCGGTTTGACGAGCCACTAGTCCAGTGACATCCAGCTCCAAAGCAGGTTTTAAATGACTTTAATCTCAAATGTTACCTAACAGTTCATGCAAACAGTAATTTATTCGTCTTTATGTCATTATTAGTTTCGCATAACGCGGTTAATCTGACCAAGCTGCACCCTCAGCTACTACCACATCATATTTAAGCTCAATATCTGTAAACTGGACTGAGTTAGAGCCATTAATTTTGTGTTTCAGCTAATGTCAACTAGCTGTCACAGCCATCTTGAATCGGGTTGACTCCAAAAGCTCAGTTGCGGATGAGCAAAAAATGGTGACGTGTTTCGTTCAAATTTGTCTCGCGGTTCCTGAAATAGTTTGGTGACAAGCCGACACCCAGGCAGGTAAAAACATCACAAACATCCCATCTGCCTTTGCCTTTCAGTGGCAGGCTATAAGAACCAGAGACTGTGTCTCCTCGGGGGGCCGCTCTCCTGCATGTTTTAGATGCGTTCTTGCTTTAAAACACCTGCTTTAAATGGATGACTTGTGGACGTGCTGCTGGAGAACCTGCTGATTTGGTGAGGCGGTAATTAAACCATCTGAATCAGGTGTGTTGGAGCAGAAAAACCTAAAACTTCCAGGGGGTGTCAAACTCCTTGAGGCCTGGAGTTTGACACCCCCTGGTGTAAATAATCAGGCAATGGGAAATTGACAGCAATGTAAAGGTTTATAAGTGTTTGGATGAGCTGGTGTGGTAAATGGCCTGCACTTGTATAGCCCTTTATCAAGTTTGAGGACTCCAAAGCGCTTCACACTACAATCATTCACCCATTCATCCTCACACTGATGGTGGTAAGCTACATTGTAGCCACAGCTGGGGGGAGTCGGCAGCCCTACAGTTACAGGACAAACCCTTACCTCCTGAACCACTGACGCCAGCTCCGCTCTACTCTGTTTCTCCAAACTGATCTCGTCCTAAGAGCTATCAGCGACAGGTAAGATATTTGTTGTTCATAACCTTTCCATCGTGTACATTTCTCAGTTTAATTGGATTGATTAAATATCCAAATCACGACTATTTATTCGTTAATTTGCCCTTATCTGAGCAAATGACTTGCACCGCTCCTTGTGTTCTGTATGCAGCTGATGATGGCGTCCAGTAGGGGGCAGACTTAGACTAGCCTTCTCCCACAATGACAACCTTCGGCTGAATTTGTAACACGGCAAATCTCTCCTCATCTTAGCTGAAGTGTAAACATTATCCTCACAGAGACGTGACATTAAACACAGGATCACAGGAGGAGCAGAAAGCCGAGTTCATTTCCCATTTGTCTTATCTGTTAAAGTGTTTTATTGAGGGTCAGAACCTGCAGGTTTGGGTGGGTTTTAATCAGATTGGATGGACACTTTTGGCAGCAGCAACCAATTTTTATTATTTTATTTTATTATTATGTTCATTCAGGTTTGGTCAGAAGACACGGCCATTGCAAAGCCTTTGGTGGGAATTTTTTTTTTCTCAGGTGGAATCAAAACCTCTGCCGCTTTGGAGGCTGATCACAAGAATCCCGCTTTTCATTTCGCTGACACTCTTATTGTCCCAGATTATTGCATTGAAGCCGAGTGTCCGCTTTCGTGCAGCGGAGGGCTTCAGATATCCACCGCCACTTTATGAAACATTCATATGTAAAGAGGGCCCCCAAAATGTTTCGCTCCTTATTAATAGGCGGGGGAAAAATACACCACCGATGAGGATGAGGAACCTTGGTAACAGTGGTGGCTCTTTTTATTAACTCAGGACCACTCAATGGCCGACTTCTGGTCTTTAGGTTCTTTCATTCCCTCACACACACACACACACCCTGATAAATAGCAATATATCCCCCTGAAATGTCAGCAGTAATTACTCCTGTGCTCGGAGACAACCTCCGAAATGATGAAAGAGAGCTTGTGGTGATCATGTGTGTCCTCGCTTTGTCCACCGCGTCCCAACTGTCCCCCACTGCCGCTGCCGCTGCCGCTGAACACAATCACCGGCAGATGCATCAAAATCTGGCCTCTCCAGATCCCCAGCTGGTGTGTGTGTGTGTCTCAGTCAGGCTCAGCTCACAGCAAAGTGGTGTCCTCCTATTAGCCACCTCCTGCTATGCTGTCATAATTACAAGGGAGGAGAGAGAAATAACAGCAGGAGGGGCTGGTACACACACATACACACACACACACACACACATATACACACAGAATTTCAAGGTGCGTCAGGCACATGGCTGGAGTCTGATAAATGGGAAAGGTTGAAGGTTAACCGAATTGTCATGTCATGAATGTGAGGCTACATTTATTTGCATTTCATTTGTTTGCCAAGCAGATAATTCCCATCATCAGTGAACCAAAGTGGAGCTCTTTAGATCAATTTTCCTCCCTCCCCCCACCCAGGTTTTTACAAACCCAGATCCAACTTAGTCGGGACGTTTTGGAAACTGTTAATCAAAGCAGAGTGCAATGATTTGCACACCTAAAAAAACAACAACACATATTTTATTCAAATTTTACACTGTAAACACGTCAAATGTTGGAATTTTAAAACTGTGCCATTTTGGGGGGTGAAACAAATAAGGCAAATTTGAATTGGATGGACTTTTAAGCAGCACAATGCAAACAAAAAGTTGAGACAGGGGCAACAAATGGCTCAGAAAAGAAAATGGCACGAATGAGAAAGAGTTGGAGGAGCTTTTAGCAGCTAATTAAGTTAACTGGCAACAGGTCAGTAAAACAACGGGGGATGAAAAGAGCTTTTTAGAGGCAACTCGCTCAGAAGTGAAGATGGGGTGAGATATTATTCCTCAACAGAAAGTTTGGATCATCTACAGTTCATAATATCATCAAAATATTTTAAGAATCTGCAGAGATCTCTGAGCTCAATAGAAAAGACTGAAAGTCAGTATTAAATGCTCATGATCTCCAGGCCCTCAGGCGCCACTGCTTTAAATAACAGGTCTGATTCTGTTCTGGACATCACTGCATGGACTCAGGAACACTTCCACAAATCACTGTCTGAAAACACAGTTTACTGTTCCATGTACACATGCTGCTTAAAGCTCTATCAAGCAAAGAAGAAGCCATAAGAAGAACACCATCTAGAAACTTCTCTGGGCCAAGGGTCATCTAAAACGGACTGAGGCAAAGTGGAGAACTGTTCTGTGGTCGAATCTAAATTTGAAATTCTTTATGGAAACCACAAATGCCACACCCTTCATCCTAAAGAGAAGAGGAAAAGGAACAATCCAGCCTGCTATCAACGTACATTACAAAAGTCTGCTTCTCTGATGGTATGGGGGTGCATTAGTGCCTCTGGCAGCTTACACATCTGGGAAGCCACTGTCAATGCAGATAAGTACATACCAGTTTTAGAACAACTTCTGCTCCCATCTAGCAAACATACAGCAAAGAAGACCTGAGACTGTTGAGCAGCTAGAATTCTCCATAAAAAAAGAATGGGACAACATTCCTCCAAAACTTCCAGCAGCTGCTCTCCTCAGGTCCTAGATGTTTACAGGCTGTTGGTAAAAGAAGAGGAGATGCTATCAAATGTATTTTTTTGTTTTGTTTGACCAAAAATGGTACAATTTCTTAGTTTTAACACTTGCTATGTTTACCATCTTCCACTGTGAATAAAATACAGATTTTTGAGGTTTGCAAATCATCGGATTCTGTTTTTTTTTTCTGTCAGATTGCCAGGATTACCTGGAGCTGCACCGCCTGCATCTCTAAGCAGTGTTGAAGTGGACTTTCTTATGCCGTCCACGAATGAACTACAGGTTCCACGCTGTGCTTTCGGGTGGGCTGTGCCCGGTGGTTTTCCAGTTATCCAGCTGTCAAACCTCCACGGCACTTTCAGCTGAAGAGCCTTTCAGAGATAAGTGCCAGCAGTATGAAGAAAGAAGGCAGCTGTGGAACGTTGACTCCCTGCAGGACCAGTTTATCCATGATAGAGCTGACAAATCATTTGGATTCAGATATATTTTATCAATGCAGGTTTTAAGACCTGCTTGCAGTTACATCAGCTTGACTCATCATATAATTAGCTTTTTAAATTTTTTAAACAAGGCACAAATTAATTTAGTAATAGTAAAAAGTGTACAGTGAAAACACATGCATTTACACAACTTACAGACATAAAACACTACTTTGAGTTTAATGTTGAAGGTATAATAAATCAAAAATTTAAATTTGTTGGACTTTAAAAATCTTTTACATATGATGTATACTTATTTATGACGAGTTACCTTTGGCCCTATAACGAATGACGTTGTCCTATCCAGTAAACGTCCTAAGGGTGTATTTTTTAGAACATTTTATAATGAAAAATGTTTCTAACAATATTTCGTAGAAAGTTACAGAGCGAAATGTTACTCCAGGAAACGCTCAGCGCGGAGAAACTCAGATTTACAAGCCAAACGACAGGTGCGTGAATGCAGCACGGCCGACCCGAGTTGCGGAAACAGCTCGGTATCCTAGCAACCACCGACGCCAGTTTCTCCGGGCCGGACGTTTCTGGGGTTTTCTGAGGGTTGTTTGTTTGTTTTTACGCCTCCACGATGGACCTTTCGCTGGAGACCCAAAACAGACCGTCGTGTACCCTGTCTGCCTTCAGCTACATCCCACCACGACGAACCGAACCGAAAGAAATGTCCTACTTTAACAGGGAGTCGAAGGTAAACTCGGTGTTCGAGCTGAGACCTGAACTAATAATGGCACAAGCAATTAGCTTTGTCAATATACAGAAACTGTGTCTGCTCTGTGAAGTCTCAACAGAAGTCTGCTGAGCCTAGTATTCCCAATAAATTGTGAAAGAATGTGTTGAACATTGGCTACTTTGGCTAACTCCTGAAGCCTGTCGAGGAAAACAAACATTTATGGAGTAATAATGTGACTCTGGGTTAGTGAATGACATGAAAAGGTAAAGAGCTGAAAAGAAAAACAAATAAAGGTCGAGCACTCCTAGAGTTTTAAACTAGTCTTAGAAAAGGCTCTCAGCTACTACCACATCCAATTTTAGCTTAGTACGAATTAAAGCCATTTTTTGTGTTTTCTACGTTCACTCGGCTGTGGCAGCCATTTTAAATTGGAGGCGGTTCCAGAAGTTAATCAGTTGTTGACGTTTAGCCCAGTGGTTCAGGAGATATTTTGCTAACAGACAGACACAAAGTCGGGCAAAAACATTATCGGTGCATCTATTTAAAGGTGTCAACAATGAAAATAAACAAATAGGTCATAAAAAGTGGATGATGTTTTTTTGTTTTTACGTTGCCGTCCGCAGGTCACCGATGTCTCCACGTACGACCAGGTGTTCCACCAGGCCGAGGGCTACGATATGAGACTGCAGCGAGACAACAGGAGACACTGGAGAGGAAGAGGACTCGATGTCCACCAGGAGGTAAAGACCGGACAGACAGGATAAGTCACTGTTATTTTGTAATGGTTACCATTTCAGAATAATCAGAAACGCGTAAATCACTGCATCTGGACGTTTCAAAAGTTTGTCCTGAAACCAGTCTACGAGTCAGGGAGGAAGACTTTTCTCTCTGAAACTGGCACAGCAGAAAAGTGGAGGTTCATAAAGAGATCTGTGACAGAACTCAAAACTACTGATGCAAAAAAAAAAAAAAAAAAGATGATGGAGATGTTTTGCCATCGTGCGCAGCACCGCAGCTAGGGAAACCCAAACATTGCTGTATCCGCTCCAACACCCTCATACCGGCTGTGGAGCACGGAGGTGGAGGAGTGATGGTTCGGGCTTGATTCTGGGCACTGTGCGGTCTCTGAAGTCAAACGGGAGATCGACTGTTTCCACGAGAAGCCTGACCCAGATTGAGCCAGGCAGCAGAACAGATGTCCCAAACACTGCAACAAAATTACTACTAATGTCTCAGACAGACAGACAGATAGACACGTATAAGGTTACATAGACAGAAAGTACTTTTACAACCTATTAATCCATGGGCTTCATCCAGTCTGTGTTTCTCCCTGATAAATATTGCTTCATGTAATATGGGCTGATGTTCGTCTCAGGTTCCTTTTACTTCATTTCAAACCACAGTAAGAGCCAGATAATTCTTTTATTATGTCCAGATTCATAAAACACTGGAAGTGAAAGGAGTTATACGTGCTTTTTTTCCCCCCCACAAATGCTTGATCCTTTTTTTAATCTCATTACCACACAGCGGCTGACACCTATTTCTAAGTTTCATGACATTTGTTTAAGGCTCCTTTTAAAGCCTTTTCAGCTCCACAGAGTATTTATTCATGTCAAGAAAAGCAGCTCACTGTGAGTTTCTGGGTCACTGAAAGCAGAGAGGCTGTTGAACAAAGCAGCCACACACACACACACACACACACTCTGCGGAGCTTTTAATTACAGTGAGTTGAGTGGTTGGCTGACAGGGTTTCTGACAGTTTCTGCTGAATTAGGATGTATCTGTTCCAGGAATTACATTTGAATATGAATGTGAAATAAACTGTTCGTTGAAGTATTCATAGGATAATGGAAGCGGGTTATTTTTTTTCGCAGTGAAGCTCACCAAACCATGAACCCACCGCTGGATGTTAAAGCTCCAGAAGCAGGCACTGTCTGTTCTGCATCTAGTTAACGTGACCTCCTTAAAGTCGGAGGGCTTCCTGAGTTCAAACGTTTCTGGAAAACAGCTTCCACCGACACGCCGCTGCCGCATTTGATAAAACGAAGGAACGCAGCGATGCCAGCTGTGTAAGACGACAATTATTTTTACCCGCGTTGTCACGTCATGTGGAAAAGTGTGAAGAAATGTCAGAGTGAAAACTGAACGACAACAGAAAGTATAACCTTTGTAAAAACAGAAATCAACAAATCTCCTGAAACATTTCAACATCCATCCATCCATCCATCCATCCATCCATCCATCCATCCATCTTTTGCCGCTTATTCATGGTCGGGTTGTGGAGCCAACAGGTCCAGGAGAGAAACCCAGACCTCCCTCTCCTCAGCGACACAATCCAGCTCCTCCTTTGGAATCCCAAGGCGTTCCCAGGATACATAATCACTCCAGCGAGTTCTGGGTCTGCCCCGAGGTCTGTTCCCAGTGGGACATGCCCGAAAAACCTCCAATAGGAGGCGTCCAGGAGGCATCCTAATCAGATGAACCACCTCAGCTGACTCCTTTCAATGCGAAGGAGCAGCGGCTCTACTCTGAGTTACTCTTCATGCTGTTTACATTGCCACTAAATGTGCTCATGTTAAATACAGATTTGAGCACGATGATTACCCGCAGTTACGATTAGTTCCCGTAGCACTAGATTTATTATCTACAGGACTAAAATGGCCGTCTCAGTTGTCCTCTCAGTAAACTTTTTTGTAGATAGCGCCTCTCAAACAGATCGGGTGTCATTCAAAGTACTTCAAGAGTGATAAAAAATAAAAAAAGATGAAATGAAAGGTTTTTGAGACTAGTGTCCAAAGAAGTTTCAAAAACTGAATGTGGATAGCTTTTTGAGTTTAAATCTGACAGGTCTGATGAACTAACAGCTGGTTCAAAGTGGGTGGCTGTCGTATTAAAGCAACTAAACCTTTACACGCTGCTCAGCTATTTTATTAAATTCTACGACATTCCTTATGTAAGTGCTTCTGCTTCCTCTTACTGAATGTAGAAAAGGGTGCACAAATTGGAGCTGTTTGGAAACGCAGCGTTCACTTTGGATTTGGTCTGACTAGAATTAAACTCCATTTTTCTTAACCGAGGCCATCCAAACAGCTGTCTACAGCAGGTAAGATGTTCATGGTTTGTAACCTTTCCACAGAGCGCTGCTTTAAGAGGTGTGGACTCTCATTTCAAAAAGTATATTGTTTAAAATTGGACTGATAAGCAGTGAAAGAAGTGGCAGAGAACTTACACATGCTGTAAAGATGTCGCTGTAAATCAGCGCCGTTCAGTTGTTAGCAATTTATACGTTTCTGAAAGTTGTACATTTCAAAGTTTTTGAAAATTAAGGAAAAGCAGGAAAAATTGCTCGGAGGTTCTGACTCCACAACTTTTTTTTTTTTTTTTTTAACTCATTCGCTGAATAAGGACCGTGAATATGCTAATTTGACTTCAGAGGACGACACTGTCTGCCGCGTCTCCTCCAACCCTACAACACGGACTCCTGCTCTGCTGTGGTCACTTTTTTTTTTTTAATTGTGCTTAAAAATAAAAATGAAAAAAAGCCTTAAATAATTACAACCCTAATTTCAATGAAGTTGGGACATTGTGTAAGACATAAATAAAAACAGAATACAATGATTTGCAAATCCCTTTCCACCTTTATTCAACGGAGTACACTACAAAGACTAGATATTGTCATAAGGCATGGAGACAGAGGTGAACCCAGAGCGCAGACTCATGTTTTAAGAAAAGAAACTAATTTATTACTTTACTAAACAAACAAAACAAAAGGCTGACGTGGCAGCAAAATCCTAAATACAACAAAATCCAACTTAGAAACAAGGCATGACATGGCAAGGTAGAGAACAAAGAAACGACAAGCATGACAAAACGCAATGACCCAGTGACAAGTGACAAAACAGAGACCGGTTTTAAAGACAGAGGGAAAATGGTTATGGGGTGCAGCTGTGGACTAAACGAGGAGCAGGTGAGGTGGGCGTGGCAGGCATGAATGGAAAACTACTGGGGAGGTGAATGATGACAAGGAAACAGAAAACCAACAGACAATCCAAAACAAGAAACCAGACTCAAACAAAGAACCAAAACACTGACATTCATGACAGATATTTAATGTTCAAACACACCCCGGTCCCAGCTTTTTTGGAACGTTTTGCAGGCATCAAATTCAAAATGGGTGAATATTTAAAAAAAAACAAACAATAAAGTTCATCCATTTAAACATTAAATATCTTGTCTTTGTAGTGGATTCAAGATGGAACCCTACATTAACGCTCTGAATCCATAGGTGGCGCTCTGCTGATTCAAAACACCAATAACACTAATTATTTGTTTAACTTTATCAAAGGTTAAAAAAAAGGCTTAAAAACTGTCAGGAATGGTGGGGGGGCGAGAGGAACCCAGAGCGCAGACTCACTACTTAGAAAAAAAACAAAAATTTATTTCCAAATAAACTAACAAAACAAAAGGCTGACGTGGCAGCAAAAAGCAAACTATAACAAAAATACAGGATGGCAAGGTGAGGCGAGACGAGGAGGAACGAGAAACTGAACAAGAATCAAACAACAATGAACCGGCAGGGGAGTGGAGAAAATGACCAGGTTTTAAAGCAGAGGATGATTATGTGATTACAATTACTGACAGGTGGAGATGGGCGTGGCAGGTAACCGGAAAACTACTGAGCAGAGGACAGGTGAATGGTGACAAAACAGAACCAAGGCATAAAGGAGACAAAACAATACAAAGACAAGGACAATAAAGCAAATTCAAAAATCAATTGAGAAAAACCTAAATCGTTACAAAAAAACATCAGCTTTTTATCTGAGTGGAACTTCGCCAACATTTGAAAGTGCTGTGCTGGCAATGCGCAACATTTCAGAGCTCCTGCTTTAGTTGCACCCAACATTTTCTGAAGTACATGGAAATGTAAAACCTCCTGTGGAGAAAAAAAACACCTGACCCAGATTTGAAGCTGATGGCTGGCATAAATGAACCAAACTCAGAACGGAACAAAAAGTGAAGAGTTTAAGTTAGTGAAGCTCAGCAAGGCTACAGGTTTGATACGTCCACCTGAACGACGGATTCCTGTACCCTTTTGTTAAAGAAAGGAAACCCTACAAAGGTCAATAAAGTTAAACAAATTACTGCAAATCATCGAACCCCGTGTTCGTGTCTTGAGTCTGTTCAGGATCCAAAGAAATCTCAAGACTATCAAGGCTTTCTGGAGCTAAATGTCTCTGTCTCAGCTCATGGGTCCAACGGGACAACGAGCACAAAACTTACACCTAAAAACACAGAGAACGGATCAGAACCAAACACCGGATCAGCCTGAGCCCTGATCTAAATCCTGTTCAACATCTGTGGAAGGAGCTGGAACACCTGGAGAAGGAACCCCTTCAAACCTGAGACAGATGGAGCAGTTTGCTCAGGAGGAGTGTGGAGGACAGGTGGGGACGTCTCAGAGAGAGGGACAGAAACCACCTGATCGCCTCAAACAGTTGAGCAACAAAACATTAAGTTAAGAGTAACACCAGAGGTTTGTTTGTTTTTAGAAATAATTCTGTTAAACCAGATTTCTAAAGCTATGGCTGATTTTCATGAGTTGAATCTTAGTTGTTTGTTTTGCCTCCTTTTATTGCTTGTGTCAGTTTCGAGTTATTTCAATGACCTTTGTGGGGTTTTGTGCCGTTAACTGAAGGGTGCGAGCAGGTTGACCCGCATCTAAAGAAGACTCGGGAGAAGTCAGACCGCACCGATGTCAGTCAGAGGAGTTTGCGGCAAAAGGTTCTTCCTTAATAACAATAATTTTCTCCCTGCTTCGCTGTCCTCCTCGCTCTCCCCCACCTAGGAAAAGGCCCGACCCATCCCGGTGCTGTCCTCCTCGGAATACGGCCGCCGTCCGGCTGCCGCCCTCGACTGCACGGACCGGCCGTACGCGCGCGTGGCTTCGACGCGGGCCGAGTTCTACACGAAGAACGGGATCTCCTGGAGCTTGGCAGAGGGCTACGGGCCGGTGGTTCCCACTTAGACGCCCCGGAACGCTCCTGTCGTGGAGGCTGGGGGTAATAAACTGCTGGTGCACTGTATTGTTTGTGTGATGTGGAAGCAGAGCGGAGGAATTAAATACATATCTCCGCCAACATTTCCTCTCCCAGCTGTAGCACCGATATAGCTGGTGATGAACAGCAAGACCTATAATTATCTCCGCGAATTAGTGTCTGTAGGAGATCCCTAAGGATGGAGACAGTGACATTTTCCAAAACTCTACAACTAAATTTTCTCATTTCTAATCACTAGTTTGTAATTTGAGCATTTAGGTGATGGAGACAGCTGATGAATCATAATGTCTCCTCAAGTCACTTCATTTAATGGGGACCTATTCTGCTTCCTTGAACAAGTCAGGATAGGTCTGTGAGCTGTACAAAACATGCTCATTACATTTATTACACAAAATCATTCTCAGATATTGAGGTTTCACCTGATCAGTTCTGCCTGTTTTGAGCGGTTTTAGGGCTATGCCACTATTATGCAAATAAGCTGCTGTTGGCCACGCCCCCCAACTCAGTGTCCCGTCTCAAAACATAAAAATTCTCTGAAGGATTAAACGCTGCTGATTTGAGGCACGTTTACATCGTTATTAATTCAAACTCTGAGGATTCTGACTTTGGGACAGGGGCACTTAGGGGGTCCAAAACCCGACTGGTAGCGGGTCGGGACACTGGCAGTACAGATACGTTCTTTATTCCAGCCGACAACAAAACATTTTCCTTTTCCAGCAGACATTGTTCAGAGGTAAAACCAGCAGAACAAACGTGACGGTCTTCCTGTAATGAAGTGGGTGGAGCTCCACTTGGGTTGCTAGGTGAGGGACTGGGCTTGGCTTGGGGTTGCTAGGTAACAGCGATTGTGATGCAACAATTCTGAGGTTTTTGAAATAGGTCGTTTTGCAGACACCAGAAAAAGTTTACTTATTGCTAAAAAAACGGCTGGGTGTTTTTTTTTTTTTTTGCGCTTGGACTATTTCTAGAAGCAGTAGATACACAAATGGAAGAACAAAAACATGCAAGAAGTGGATTTTGCATAATAGGTCCCCTTTTAAATGTTCCCCACGGCAGTGGGGGTTTGACTTCTTTTATGACTTGACCTCCAGCGTAATGTTCTGGCTGTCAGCAAAACCAGGAATGCGGGAGCGCCGAGCAGCACGGCCGACACAGATGACCGGGTGAAGGTAGTGTTAAGAATCCATTAATGATCACGGATTTCAGTGCAAAAGAGGGTTCAAACACATTTCGACAAAGGGGGAAAAGTTTAAAGAGGCCATCTGTAGTTTTGTGCTGCATTCTGTGTGTCAAAATCAAGGCCCGCGGGCCATATCCGGCCCCTTGGTAACAATTCATCCAGCCCCCAAGATAACATTTAAATATTAGATCTGGCCCTCCAGATTGGAACAGATTGAGTCTTTATCGCTTCTCATTTAGTTTAGTGAAGTCTTCCTGTGACAGTTGCCTTGAAGCCAAGATAACTAAGTTATCTTGGAACTTTAAGTTCTCAGCAATCTTTGATTTTGACGTGAAAAGGACGACAGAGAAAATCAAACTCTTGTTGATCAACTTGCAGCCGAGAAACGATCTCAGATATCTGACTGGAGTTACCGTGCATCAGAGTAACAGCCAGTCTGCTGTAATATATGTTATCTTTTTCTGTGTTTTCTTCTTGTTTCAAAGTTAAATGTTTGTGGCTGTGTGATCAGATTTTTGTTGAGATCTTTTTAGCTGTTTTAATGGAGAAAAAATCATAACAAGGCACAAGAAATGAATGCTAATCATGTGTCTTTTAAAGTTTGATCTAGATTTCTTTGTTTAATAAAGTCTGTTTGCTCTAAATTCTATATAATATGTCACAGGGAAAAGGATTTGATACTTCTATGTGAATAATTTGACATTGTCCATCTAAAACCAGGGATCATTTATGTATGTTGCCAATAAAAATTGATCAAGACCAATTTTTAAAGTTTGCCCCCCCCTGCCTTACCAGATTTTTGTAGCTCACTAAAGCCATTTGACTCACACCCCTACACACACACACACACACAGGTTTCCCACTCTGAGGATGGAGGCAAAAATAGAGCCGATTCAAAACGTTGTAAGTCGGGGTGGTATTTTTTTTTATTCATTTATTTATTTATTTTCCCACTTGAGCCGGGAGAAATAATCGGTTTCACACCTCGAGCGGCACATTCATCTTATGGATCAGATTTAATCACAGAGTAAATCATACATTTTTCAAAAAAAATAAAAAAATGTTTCATGAGATTCACACACCTGTCTGCTGACTCGAAGGCTCTGAAACAAACGGCCTTTTGTAGTTTTAGGTGTTGATACGGTAGAGGGTAAAGTCTGAGGATGACCATCTGCTTTTTTTGGTTGTTTTTATCCTAATTGTAATGTATGACAGTGTGTGGACAGAACCTCGGGACAGCAAGGAGCTGTTTGGAAACGTCCTGCTATAACCCATGACCTTAAAAACTACACTGTTAGCGTTAGCAAAACATCATAACTTACATTAAAGCAGATCCTCAACTCAGTGAGGGCCAGAAGCTTTTATAACTAGAAATAAAATAAAGAAATATAAATGTGTGTCTTAGATTACAAGCTGGTAAATCAACATCTACAATTTTCTGGTTTTATCAAGATAGCTTGAAGCTATTTCTACCATTTGACTTTTGTTTTTAAACTATTGTTATTATTCATATCCAGGGCACTTTCTGGTCTGCAAATCCCGAGTTTGTGTTTGTTGATGTCAACTAGCTGCAGTGGCCATCTTGACTCAGGTCGTCCACGAAAGTTCATCGGTTGTAGACTCACCCAGCGGTTACTTTTCTGAGAGATTCACCAAAATCTATTCAGTGGCTCGTGAGATATTTTGCTAACAGGCAGAAATCGAACAAACGCAGGCGCTCACACAGGCAGTTACACGTTAACCCGCCTTTCGTGGTGGCGAGATTAAAATACTTCATACACTGTTACTTTGCACTCATCGTTTTTATGAATTCATTTTAAATGAAACCCCATTTGATTTAATTTTTTTTTTTTTTTTTTTACCAAAATGGCTCCGACTACCTTTTAGGGGTCATATTTTGATAAGTATAGACAAATAATGCTGGACACACTGATATTAAAAATGTGTTGTGGCCTTCTTATGAATCCCAGCTGTTGTTAAATCTTTATTTTCGTTGTTTATTCAGGGTCACAATCTTGTAACTTCTCAACCACTGAGTGTAGAAGGTTCGCGTTGAATTTTCGAAACACCACCGGCAGAGAGCGCAAATTTAATATACAAATGTTTTAATGAATAACAAAAAGATGACAATGGGCATTTACAGACATGCTGTTGGTTTAGCTCCAGATATATATATATATATATATATATATATATATATATATATAAAGAAAGATTCCCTCTTGATTGACTGATTTCCACCTGCTGGTGTGGGATACAAATGCAACTAGAAAGCTAAAAATACAATCACAGGCTTCTGGCGCTGGCAACTTGTTGGCATCGACGGCTCTATATGACACGAAACTATTGTCACATCCACTTGGAATGAAACTGATTCTCAGTGCCAACCAGGTGGAGATAAAAAAAAAACAAAAAAAACAAAACAAAATAAATAAAAAAAACAGCTCGACAGGCAGCTCAGTTTGCTCAAGTATAAGGCTGTGAAGCACTGCAACACTGGCGTGGTTAATTATCTCCACACCACTACTATTTTACAGATGGGTGACTGCGGGTCCTTGAGAGCTGCGCTAATTTAGCAAACCTCTCTCCAGTCAGGCACTCCTTTAGACAGTGAAGAGACTCCTCAGAGGGAAGTCCTCGTTGGGCTCGAGAGGTGAAAACCACCCGGTGAAGGACTGCGGGCGGCGCACGCCGACCACGGCCTACGAGGAGTTGCGGAGAACAAAAAGGTGCTCCCCGGCGACGGCGGACCCATTGCATGGCTGGCTCCTTGGAATGGGGTTTACTTACAGAGCGTGTCATACCATCCTGTCCCCCCGCGTTTGTTCTGTGCAGTGGCGGGTTTCGAGTCTGTCGGTTTTGCGGTTTGCGCGGTGCGCTCAGGGCACCACGGTCCCCTGGGACAGAGATCTGGTCATCTCTGTGTGAACGAAGTAGGTCTTCAGCTCTCCTTTGCCCTTCACGTTGATGATGCCGCGGCAGGAGCACACGTACCCGAGGTTCGTCAAGATGCCACTCGTCTCCTCCGTGACCTGAGTGACATGAAAGAGGCGCGCGGTCAGCAACCTTCGAAGCAGATGGTGAGACATTTTGCAAGACGCCGTACCTGTATTTTGCCCAGCACCCCAGTGGTCTCCATCCTGCTGGCCACATTAACGCTGTTCCCCCAGATATCATACTGAGGCTTCTGGGCACCAATTACTCCTGCAATCACTGGCCCGTGGTTTATGCCTAGCACAAAAAAAAAAGAGGAATAATTCCAAATGAATAGGTAGAGTCAAATGTGCCCCATTGTTAGTTGTGACAGATTCTTCTTACCAATTCGGAGTTTGAAGTCATTGAACGAGTGCTTGTTGATGACGTCTAGCTTCCCGACAAGAGCAAAGGCAAACTCCACCATTGTGCCTATGTGCATGTACTGTCTGTCGTGCTCCTGAGGAAGACACACAGAGGGGAGAAATCAACTCCAAGGTGTAAATCTGAGCTGCGTATAAGACTGATCGCTTTGAAAAACGGCAGATTCGACGCAAACACGTAGCATGAGAACAGGAAAGAGGGATTATTTCATTCCGATTCACTTGCCTAAATTCATCTTTGTCACGAAGGAAAAAAAAAAGGTTGCATTCAGTTTAGTCTGAAAGTTTTATGTTGGAGGATAGAAAACTGAACGTAGCTCTGCATTTGCATTTAAACTGTGAAGTATAATCAAACTTTGATACTTTGATTGCTAAAATGAGGTTACGCTTAGCTTATGATAAAATAATCACCAAAGAAAATCTGTGTAAGTGGGGTGAGGCAGGCCGAAGGCTCCAGGACGTCATGACAGCAGCGAGTGAGATTAGGTAGCCGTCCTTGTGACGGAAAGATAAGCTGCTGCAGCTGATTGTGTGAACACGTTTGTGTATCCGTCTTTTCTGCGCCATCAAAGTTCCGGTGAGAGAAACAAGTGGTAAGGCGAGATTCATCTGAAAGGAATAAATACTAAATACATGGTTTCTCAACAAAACCCACCCATCCATTTTCTTCTGCTGGTTCGTGGTCGGGTCACAGAACCAACAGGTTCAGGAGGGAAACCAGGGCATCCCTCTCCCCAGCGACGCTCTCCAGCTCCTCCTGTGGGATACCAAGTTGTTCCCAGGCCAGAGAGGATGTCCAAACCAACTCAGCAGACTCCTTTTATCAGGTAGTAGCAGTGGCTGGGCTCCCAGCTCCCTCTTAAAATGGCGTTCTTTATCCTATCTCTGAGGCTAAGCTGGCC
Organism: Kryptolebias marmoratus; assembly: GCF_001649575.2. Taxonomy (NCBI): domain Eukaryota; kingdom Metazoa; phylum Chordata; class Actinopteri; order Cyprinodontiformes; family Rivulidae; genus Kryptolebias; species Kryptolebias marmoratus. The sequence continues at coordinate 16,964,694 of NC_051434.1, forward strand.
ACGCTACGAAAGAAGCTTATTTCAGACGCTTGTATCCAGGATCCAGTTTTTTTTCTGCAACGATAGGAGAAAGCTGAAACATAGATGGGCTGGTAAACTGGGAGCTTCCCTTTTCAGCTCAGTTCTTTCATCAAGACAGACCAGAGCGACGCTCTCATTACTGCAGACGAGGCCCCGAACCACCATGATACATCTCCCGCTCCATCCTAACATCTGTCAGAAACAATGAACTCCTTCGCTTTGAGGTGAAGACTCTCACAACTGGGAAGGAAGTCAGCTTGGTACTGAGAACGTGAACACAGTTCTTGCTTTGGTTCTCCAATTAAAAGAGTGACCTCGGCACCCTGTACAGAATGCACTTAAAATTATGAGCTTTACTGGGGAGCCTGGCTTCAAGATACATCAAATAAAAGAACTGGTTTTAAATCCTCATCCAGTTAGGGAAAATATTTAAATCTGCATACATGTAGGCCAAACAAGACCACACATTGGAAAGATTGAATAATGAATTACGTAGAACCCAAGAAACATAGATACGATCTTAAGTTAAAATGTTTGGACATGTAGCTTCAACCTTTCAGCACGTCTGGTGCAGCAGGTAGTCAAAAACATTGTTTTAGATTTTTTTTTTCTATTCATTTTCCCATGAGTCACTTATCCCCTGAGAGGCTGAAGAAAAGTCAGCAATTAGTGGTAATCAAACTAAAATCAGCCTTATTTAAAAAATGAGAAGCCTACTTTTGTTTCTTTCAAAGTTAGTACATCGAAAACCCACAGTTGTAAAAATAAAAAAAGGTAGAAAATGGTCCTTCTTCGGTATAAACTCGACTGCGTGCTGCGACACGACGCTAAATAGGTGGTCCGAACACTCAACTAAACAAGATTTCCAGCAATCAGGCCGATCTCTCTGCGAAGCACCGCGCTGCTTCATGTCCGAGCAGAGCTCTCGTTTGTTCCCACCGGCTGCACCATATTCAGATGCGTAGCCATGAATCAGCGGTGCGCGGATGATGCTATAGCTGGTTTTATGGAGCTACCCACACAGGGCTTTTAAATGTGTATGGAAGCCGGTTAATGCGGTGATGCGTCGGTGCCCCGATGTGTGGCCGCAGGCAACTGTACATAATTAGTGGGGGGAAAATCCAGGGACTAGTAAACCATTCAACGAGAACGATTAAAAAGTTAAAACAAAGAAAAAAACAAACATAGCCTCTGTTGTTGGTTAGAGTGAAGCCAGTTAGAATGTAATATCAGCAACAGATCCTGTTCTCCTGTACAGATATGGCCTAACATGCTGCAGGGATGTCTCATTATATTAACTGTTTTAAGTACATGATTACAAAATAAGTCAATCTGAAGCATCCATTTACCTTCCTTAAAACCCCTTTTTCCTATTGTTTAAACTCCTTTTAACGAGATGTCCGAGACGTTGGGGAGTTTTCTTTGGTTCTCTGTGACGTGGAGTCGCGCTCCCCCTCCCCTACTTACTGCTGGGAGCTGTCAGTCAGCTGTGTTTAATGGGCGGATGAGGGGGGAATTCCTCATTTTATGGGCAGGGAAAAACACAGACAGTTATGACATGAAAAGTGCCAACTGTCACTGTTTTTTTTACGTAACCCTTTTTATTTATTTATTTTTAAACAAACACTGACAACAAGCTACGAGAGTGAGCACGACCAGCTGTGAAATCTTTCAGCTCCAAGTCGGAAAAGTCAACTGCAATGCACCCCAGAGTTGGAGTTTGGACTCGGAAAGTCAAAGATTCCTGGCCAGCCCTAACCCCAAATCCAATATGGCTGCCTCGCACATGAAAAGTAGTGACAACAGCCGTTTGTAACTGCGTCTTTAACAGTAAAGGCTCGGTTATTTGCTTCAAATGAAATGTTGATCACATGCATGACGTTAACAGGCTAGTTGGCTCTACTGTGTTACTGGTTGTGATTCGCCCATCATCGCACCAATATATCTGCCCTCTGTGGTCTATAAACACTCCTTTTTTATCGGCTGCAGCAGTAATCTCCTTCCATGAGTTTTGAGCCATTTGATTATCTTTGTGATCTCTCACAGAGGGATCATATAAAGGCGAACCAGCTCCACTAGAGCACCGAAATTACATCACTGTTGACACGCTCCCTCGCACAGTATTCAACGTGTCAAATATATACCCAGCTTCACTGTTTATTATTTAGTTGATTTGTAGCTCATTAAATCAGTTGTACACAAAGCATTCTACTAACTCCATGAGGAGAACATGTTGGTGCGTTGTCTGAATGCATAGAACGCAAAGAAAACCATCGTAAACGACCTCTGATACCATTTAAAGTGGGTTAATGAGCAAAGAACTGAGCAAATCCTGCTTTTTTTCTGTTTGTTTGTTTTTGTCTGACATCACACGCAGCTTAATCGTGTTCCAGATACCAGAGACCGGTTCTGCCTTTTGAGATTAATTAAACAGCATAAACAGACTACTGCACGCTGGCTACCGGGGGCCGCTAACCCGGTTAATTAACTAGCCAACATCAACTCGTCAGGCTTCCAACAGTAAGAAGAACAAAATGACTAAATATACTTCGTGTGGGATCAACATGTTCAGTATAAAACCCTGGTGTTGCTTTGTGTGCATCTATTAAAAAATAACAGTATATTTTTAAAAGTCTGCGGGCTTACTGACTGACTGTAGCAGACACTGACTTCTCTATCAGTGCTTGAGATGAAGTAGGATGGAATCGTGGTGTTTTGGCTCAAGGTTGTCAAACGATCTGGAAAATATGATGATTCGCTCTCCTTACTCAACCCAAGTCTGACTACAGCCGTTGCTACAGTAAATGTGAGGCGAACTTGCCTGCGTACTCTCGGGTCCTGGCGTCACGTTGAGACCGGTTGCAGCCATGTAGGTGCTGCCGATGGTCTTTATCTTCTCCACCCCGCTGAACTTGGGCTTGGACAGCAGCTGTGAACACAACGTCCCATGAGCACTGGCAGCAGCTCTGATACAAACGCTGGGATATTTTTCTGCTTCTTTTGATTTTTCTTTTAAAGGGGAAATGAAATAAAATATGAAAACAATGAGTTTTAATGTTTTTCTTTCAGTTCAACACTATTATAAAACCCTCCAGTGGTCCATTTCTCTGATTTAAAACGTCAATGACTTGTTTTTAGAGTTTTTGTGAAGTGGGCGGAGTTACCTCCTCGGTTGGTGACGTAGAAGGAGGCGGGGCCAGCTGTGGCAGACCGCTGTAGGACACTGAAGAGGTCTTAGTGTGTATCAGGGGAAATGGAAGCAGAAGAAGAAGCAAGTTTTGTTAACAAGAGGACCGGTTTGTGGTCTGGAGTGATGCTGACGGGAACTGGAGCCCCACATTTCACAAGAGGAACCCCTGAACTTTACAGTGATGTCACTCAGTCTGCAAGGAGTTTCCCATCAGGACAGCGAGAGGTGGCCGGTGCCGGTCCAACAGGCGGTGGTTCTTCTGTTAAAGGTTTGTATTTCAGATTCTTCTCTTTTAAACATTAACTCCAGACTTTGGGTTGTAATTTTCACCAGCAGCTAAACTAACCACATCCATCAAACCTTCTTGTCTTTCAGGAAGCTGGAGAATGACTCAGCTGTTGGAGTTTTGGGTCAGTTTTCATAATTAATTACAACCATTTCCCCCCCAACACTGTCTGTGTTTGATATTCCCTGTCTTGTTGGTGTTTAAGGTTTTGGGCAATTGGACAAATTTATCGACCATCGACAATAGGCTGAGCCATTCGACTGTCGTTTTTTAGGAGCGATTTTTTTTTTTTTTTGCCTAGACATCCATCACTCCGCCCTCCCCTGTGTGCCACCAAGTGCAGCGCCGAATTATTTACTCAAACATACAACAAAAAGAAAGAGTAGCGAAAAAAAAAAAAAATCTTTGCCGCTGTTTTTAGTTGCCTACTGGGCGATTTGGCGCATACAAAATAAATAAGTGACTGAATATTTGCAAAAACTACAACGTCTCAGAATCCGAACAAGAAGATGAAGGAAATCTATTCCTTCCAGAAAGAGTTTATTATTATTTGACAAGAAAACCAGCATGTTTACCTTCTCGGGTTTCAGCAGGGTGCGCAGGTTGTTAACGACATTACCAGCGGTGCTAAAGACACGCTCCGAAGGTGTGCTTGTTGCCGTATTCACAGATATTATATTTTCGTACCATTTGAGATGACAAAAAAAGTCAAGACGTCACCTGAGTGAATACATCGCCCATCGTCATTTGTTGGAATGACGAATATCAGTTGAAAAACTTTTACACATCTCCCAATCTTATTGGTGTTCTTGTGTTTGTCTCTGGATACGTCACACTTTTGAGTGATCCCGGAAAATGCCGAGGAGACCCGAGACATGTTTCCGATCTTTGATTATTTAGTGTAAAAGACTTTTTTTTAAAGAACAGACTCTGAAAACAAGCCCCTTGTACGACTTTCTTTTGATTTTACTTTTCATTTCCCCTTTAAGCCTAATCCCTTTGTGTGACTGCTTCTTTAGAAAAAAATACAACAAAAATAAAAGCAGCAGGGTTTGTCTTTTGGTCTTTTTTTTCTCATTCTGGTTGACAGCCAGGATTATCAATAAGAGCGGAGTTTACCTCATCAAAGTCTGCAATGATCTCGTTGAGAAGTCGAAGGCACTCCAGTCCCTCCTTATTGACATCAGACTCTGTGTAAAACTCTTTGAAGTCCGGGATGGAGGCGAACATCACGCACACGGTCTCGTACGACTGGTGATAGAGGTCCTGATAATAGGCGAGAAGAAGAAGATAACGGATGCGGCGGATCGAAAACAAGCACCGGCGACACAAAGATGAAGAGGGGCGGCCTGCGGTTTTCAGTCAGCCTCGAAAAATCCATGACCTAAATGCCTCGCACCGAACACTGACACTTACTCTTTAAATAAATAAGAAGGAGCTTTAATCATCTCTGCGGGAACACTGGGTCACCGCAGCAGCCGGGGGAGAAGGAGAAAAAAAAATAGCAGCATTCATCTCGTGAAAAAAAAAAAAAAACAGACGTGAAAACAGGGTAGCTGAGGTGAAACTTGGGAAGGAAAAGTGTCTCCGGGAAAGTAGGTCTCACTCCGAACGGCGCTCATGCAAAGATGGTAGGCGGCATTGGCAGAGCAAGCCAATTCATTATATTACTCTGGAAAGAAGGAGATTTCTGACAAAAAGTCGAAAGGTGCCTGAAATTCCAGCACACATCAACTCTCGCCTATAAAACCAGCCCTTCATGCCTCGCCCCTCTGATAAACCAAGAACCACATACGACTCGAGATCCAAAGTAAACGGTAAAACTGCCGCCAGTGGCTCATTCGGGTCACCGTGGCAACCACACATCCCGGCAGAAGCGTCCTGTCACCGTGGCGGGGTCACCGTAAACGAAACACCACTCCTTTTGGGACTTAAAGACGTCGATTCGGAGCTCGGATTTTAATGGACGTCAATGAGAGTTCGGAGGAGTGCACCTTCTGCACTCTGGAGGGATTCCAGAGGAAACCAGGAGTCCCTACAGCAGTGAGAGACACGCCGGGAGAACAAGGAGAAAACTGTTTATTGTATAAACTAGATGAGAAGAGTAAAGACTGGGAATAAGGTTGGTTTGTTTGCAAAAACTTTTCTGCTATTTTTAAAAATAATTAAAAAACTTCCACCTCCCTAGATGTAGCTGGAAGCGATTATTGCTCAGAGTGAAAGGAGTCGTAACTTATGATCTGCTCATATGAATATCTGCATTTTTTTGTATAGTTTATCGCCGTTTCCTTCAATACTAATCCACTAAAACAGGAAGTGGCATGACCCACTAACCCACTCCTGGAGTGGAGTTGACATTAGGACGTGGAAATGCAAGATTCTGTCTAAATTTAGGCTCCTGAATGTCCAGCTTTGGCAGGAAAAACCCTGCTATAAAGCTTTAAAAAGTTACATTGTTGGGCTTTTTTTGGGATGAAACTGGGTGGAAATGTTGACTTTACTGTGACATGGGCAGCCGAGGAGGAGAAGGACACGATTTACTGCCGCAAGACGAAAACTCCTCCTCCTTCGTCGCTCACCCGCTCACCTCGTTTTTCCAGTTGCGCCCCAGGAAGTGTTCGGCGACGTGAGCCGGCAACACGTTCTCCAGCAGGACCCGGTTGAGGTTCTCCATGGTCTCGATCTCCTCGCACTCCCTCTTGAACTTGTCCCTCCACAGGAAGTCCAGCCTGCAGTAATACTCATTCTGTCACAGGGAGGGGCGGAGAGCAAAGAGGCGACGGGGGTCATGCTTTCGGACGAGCAAGAATGACCTTGAACACACACCAGACCTTAAAACCCACCGTGGAGGTTTGCTTCTCTGCAACCGAGAAGCAAAGCTTTTGCATTTTAGGACCAATCTTAACAATTGAAAGTAAAGGGAATGCTTTTTTAGCGTCCCAGTAAAATGACAAGGAAACAATGTGAGGAGCTGCTCGGTTATCGCTCAAGGAACTAACAGACAGGTCTGTTTTGCATAAAACATAGCCATCGCTGCTTTTTTTTTTTTTTTTTTTTTTTGCTTTTCGCTTTTTGGTTATTCATGCTTCAGGAAGAGTTGAATACATCTGCATGTGTTAAAGAAGACTCATATACCGAGGTCAAGACATCCCGGGGATGTGTGGTTTTTTTTTTTGATTCTCTCGGGGTTCCACGAACGCACCGCCTTCCCACCCCTCTGCAGTCGAAAGCTCCGAGCTACTTGTGGGTTGGTTCCTACGGGGCGTGTGTGTGTGTGTGTGTAGATGTGTGTGTCCTGTGAGATCCACTTTACATGTGTGCCGTTAGCAGTCCGAATGATCCCAAAACGCAGCATCTTTAATAAAAACGAGTGCAAAGCTTTAGGAGCCAACATCTCCGTGTTTGAAACCCAGAGCTGCGGAGTTTTCATCCTGAGGCCGGGGTGTATGTGTGTGTGTGTGTGTGTGTGTGGAGGGGGGGGATAGCCACAAAAACCTCCGGGCGTATTAGGATAGTTAATCTGTGCGGTTCCTGCATGTGGCTCGCAAACGGGGAGAGCTGCTGCGGTACGCCGATGAGCGGGGAAAGTAGGCCAGGGCAAAATGGAGCTCATTTTAAATGCCGTTTAGAAAGCAGCTAACGAGGATGTAAATGAGTTTTGCTCCGCTGTGCGTCTGTTCTTCGGGGATGGATCGCTCGCTGATGTCATGTTTCTTCTAACCTGATTCCTCCTCCCTCTGTAAGTTTCTTAGAAAGGCTTGCTTAACTCTGGCGATAATTTGCGGCAAAGACAATTCGTTAATGGCTCGAAACGTGTACGAATTACGCCCAGTGCCGACTTGCACTTCAAAGATTGGGCTATGTGACGAGCCACTCAGAAGACCTTTGATATCATCCTTAATTATTCTGAGTCTAGTAGAAGAAGCTCAGTGCCAAGGTAATATAACCACTTGGTTCAATGGTTCGAAAACATGGCCACTCATTCTGCTGCTACACCGATGACAGTCAGATTTATGTCCCTCTTAAGAAAAAGGGACACATAGAGAACCCTGTTAGGCTAAAGTGTTTCAATGACATGAAAGCCTGGGTGGCTCTCAATTAAAAAAAAAAAAAAATGAAAGTAGCATTCCTTGAGGGAACACGTATCGCTCACCTCCTTGCAGGTTTTGCGCGATCCAATAGAACTCGAAGTTTAGAGATGGGGATGACTCTCAGCCAGTAGTACCACGCCAAATGTTAGCTCAATATCTGTAAAACTGACTGAATTCTAGCTTATTTTTGGTGTGCGTGTGTTTGCTAAAGCCATCTTGAATGGAGCTGACTCCAAACATTGTGTAAGACGCAGGTAAAAGCAGAATGCAATGATTTGCAAATCGTGGTAAACGAATCAAACGTTGAAACTGAGAAATTGTATCATTATTTAGAAAATATGGGGCAATTTTGAATTTCATGGCAGCAACGCATCTCAAAAAACGTTTGAACAAGGGCACCAAAAGGCTGTAACATTCGGTGGTCTGACTAAGAAACAGCTGGAGGAGCTTTATGTAATAAATTCAATATTATAAATAACTAACAACAGGTCAGTAAGAGGACTGGGGATAAAAAGAGCTTAAAAAAAAAGGCCGAATCTCTCAGAAGTAAAGACGGGCAGAGGTCCACCAGTCTGTGAAACACTCTAAAAATAGTGGAAATATTTCTGAACAGTTCATCAACAGAAAGTTGGGAGGACATCTACTACATGCCACGTGTAAATAAGAGCGTGTTTCTCCGGTTTTAGCCTTTTAGGATTCCTTTTGAAGTTCTTTAATTTGTTTTTAAAGCCCCACCCTACATCTCTGAACTGTTACACCCGTATGTATGGTTTCTGTTTTCAAATCTTTTCCTAAAACCACATCTTCATTCTCCTTTTTACACCTTGTGATAAGCTGATTTGATTTAATGATATTGCCACTGACCATGAAAGACAAGCACTCATTAGATGTACATCTAAAGGTGATTATCCTTATTCAAGATGGCCACCACAGCTAATTGACTTTAGCCATCACAAAAAGGGCTATAACTCAGTCAGTCGTACAGACATTGGGCTAGAATTTGGTGTGGTTGTAGCTGAGAGTCGTCCCCAACTCATACTCCGAGTGCTGCCAGATCACACAAGGTCTTTGTTTAAATCGTCATTTGTCTTTATTATACGGCTGTTTTAGTCTTTTATTTACTTTTTTTTTAAATTTAATTATGTGTAACTGCTATGTTTTTTTATTATTCCTCTCTACATCTTTGGTCCAGTGTGGTTGAAAGAACTGGATTGACCTGGGAAACCAAGGACCATATAGAGGAGTGAGCTCATCATTAAATTTGCAACCGAACAGCAGTCCTAACGAGCGAAAGTAAAAGCTGCGTTCCCCCAAACACACACACACGCGCTCCTCTACCCTCTGCTGACAGCGCGCCGGAATGAGAACGACGCAAAGAGCTGTTTGGACCGACGACGGCTCCCAGGGGAGCTCCAGATTTGGTTCCCAAAGCTCTGGAGGCTTCTTCCCTCCCCCCATCCGTCCCGAACATCTGCTTTGAGTTTAGAGATAATGGATGGCACCCTTGAAAAAGATAGAACTCCCTGCAGCAAATGTGTGTCAGCGGAGCTTAGGCTTCGTCTGAGGCGAGGACGGTGGCCGCTCCGGCGCGACAAAGACGAAAACATCTAATCGGATATTTTCGTCGCATCCTCCGCCACCTCCTTCAGCGCTTCAAAGAGAAATATTTAAAGGAGTAGAAAGTCGTTTCGAAACCCCGCTGAGGACAAAATCTGTTGAAGTCCTCTCTGTTCTCCTGGCGGTGAAGCAGATCTCCGAGAGCTGACTGACCTAATAAGAGCGATGGAGAGAATAAAGCCTCGCTCGGACGCCACGTCCTGAATGCTACCCACCTGCCTGGCTAAGACCAGCAGGGTGATGAAGAAGATGAACAGAGACACAGAACCCATGGTCTTCAGGTCCTTCAGGACACCCGGTCTGGAAACAGGAAAAAAAGGACCACAATTAGCATCCCTATCGGCTCCTGTGAGGGTCAAACCGAGTCCTCCAGAGGCTTCATCAGCTTTTTTATAATGAACGGTACCTCACACAGTTTATTGAGACACAGAAACTCGACCTTCCTCGCTCTCGAGTCTGTTTGTTTTTCACCGGCTCCTTTTTGAACGCCAATTAGGCGACGATAAACCGCCGCTCTGTATTTCAGTAAGACGTCGCTTCTCGTGGCGCTTGAATTTGTGCGCTAATGATGTCCGACACAAGGTAATTTCTCATGTTGTACAGCTGCGACGGTTTTATCTCATGATAAAACAATGATTAAACAATCCTGCACAAGGCAGGAATATCACAACCAAAAAAATCTCAAAGAAAAGCCCCCAACGAGGACAACTTTTTAATTAACAATAAAAAATAAAAAAATAAAAATAACATGACAAACGCCATCTGTGCTTGAAGACACAAATTGGGCATAAATAAATAAATTAATCTGTCCAAAAAAAAAAAAAAGAAAAGGAAATGAAGTCTATAAAAGCAAACGGCTCGCAGCTGCTCAGCGTTTCCGATAAAATGCGTCGCTTGTGCTGCTGTGTCTGAACTCAGGCTGGTGGTTTGAACACTAAGGAATACTGTTTGGATCCTTAAACTGTTTCCTACTTGATAAAAAAAGAAAATTTGTGTTTGTTTCTTCATTAAAAACAACTAAAATACTGGTAATTATTATTTTGCCACCATGTTTGTGTTGCATTAAATGCATTAAATAATATAAATACGCGTTTTTATTACTAGGATGTCCCATACTATCTAAACGTTTTTGGTTAGGGTCCCAAAATAGATGACATATTTGTCTTTTTAATTAGAAAATTTTAAAATACACCATTTTTGGTTGAAACTAATTAATTTGTGATTCAACAATGCAATTTATCACATTTATATTAATCCAAAGCATCCGCAGTTAATTCCAGTGTGACGGATCGTCTCCTTATTGAATCCACTTATCCACCAGCTGAGGTTTTAATCCCTGTAAACAGAACGAAATGTTGGAGTCGTACATTCAAACACGACTTCCGTCCTCGGCAAATTATCTGCAATACTGAGCACGAGTGTCCAGAGTACATTTTTCTTCTCTTGAACAACCAAGGATGAGCCATTCGATTATTTAGGCTTCATGTGTGTTTAATTACTGCAGATCCAAGTGGCCCACATTCAGTTCTGAGTATTAAATTATGAATTATGGCAAACAGCTGGAAGGCGAAGGAGGACAGGATGTTTGTGACAGCCATTTTGAATTGGGTTGACTCCAAAAGTGTGTGTGTCTGTTATCATGAGGTCTCCTGAAACACTCTACAGATTTCAACTGGTTAGAGTTTAAGGTTCAAAATGGCAGTGATCTTAAAAAACACACACAAAAACAGCTACAGCTCAGAAATAGAGCTAAAATCTGCGCTAATCGTGCGAGATCATGTCAGATTTAGTAGGTGGTCGAAGGGTTTGGACCCAGATGCAGACGGACAAAAAAAAGGCTCAAAAGAAAAATCGAATTGTTCGATTTAAAGACAGCAGAACACGAGAGCGGCATGTAAGCAACAATGAGCCATGGGCGAAGTGATGAAGATGAGCAGGTTTTAAGGGGTGATGGGTAAGTGGACACAGGTGACTGATCACAAACTGGGGGCAGGTGCAGAGCGGCGTGGCAGGTGAACAAAGTAACGAGCTGAGGAAAAGCGGATGACGACAGGGGGACGCAGACGGCACAGGGAGCAAAAACTACACAAGAGCTTCACGCTAAACTGTAAACCGTGTCAACAAGACATAAAAGCTGAATTACAGAAACACAAAACAATAAACCCAATACAAAAGAAACTCAAAAAATAACAAAAAAAAAGACAAATTTTCAAATTTTGCCATTAACGATTGGGAGTGAACAGCGCCTGTTTATTGGGCCAACTCGCCTTGGAAAAACACAAAAAAACCACAATAACACGGTCTGTTTGACAGATATCGTGTTAGAATTCGGTGCAAGGCGAAGAACGCATTCATTGGACATTCATCTACGGCTGATTAACTTTCGATGTTGATCGAATCCAAGATGGCCGCCACAGCTGACTGACATTAGCCAACACAAACATGGCTATAACAGCTTCATAGATAATGAGCTAAACGTGGTGGTAGCTGAGGGTCGTTCACAACACTAACTCTGAGAGGGACATTTGTCAACATCCGGGTTTCCAGGGATTTTTTTTTCTCTGTTTTATTCTGGAGGACTAAACTGCTGACGCATTTTTTTTTTTCTTTATGCCAAGCATTTCATGACGATGCAAGCAAAGGTGTCCGCGAAGGTAACGGCATAGAAAGGCTGACGACTGATTCATCAGGCAGCCTTGGTTCACTTCCTTTTTCATGCAGCACCTCTAAACTGCTCCTATTTATTTGCCTTTCGGAGGAAAGCAGCGCGCTCCTCGTGTTGTTAAAGCAAGGTGAGAAAACAAAGTGAGAAACGTTCGAGGGAGAGGAATATATCGTTTTTTTTTTTTTGGTGCTCTGAAAACTTTTGGCAAGATGGGATTTTTTTTTTTTTTCTTTGTCTTTTTTCTCCTCCTGGCGGTTGTCAGTCAAACGTGAAAAATGAATTCGTCTCGATCACCACAACCTGAATTATCTCATTCTGTCACTCGTCAGCCTTCTCTCCAGCAGTTCCCTCCTGACTGACAGTATTATGGGATGCTGCCAGCTCTGCTTCAGAGCTTCCCTCCGGTCCGTGCTGCAGCCTCGTTAGTCGATTTTAATGAGCTGGGCTGGACTGACGGCGAGGAAGGCTACAGGGTCAAAGGGGGACGCGGGATCCTGAACGCATCATTTTGTTCCGTTTGTTCTGTTTTTGTTATTGTCCGTGCGCCTCACCTGTCCAGTTTGTCGGTGGAGTACATGGCTTTGCTGAAGCCGTCCAGCAGGGAGGCGTGTGTCTGGAGGATGATGATGTTGTAGATCACCACGGCAACCAGCATCACCACCATCTTCAGCTCGTAGTTGATCCGCAGGAACACCGAGCACGAGACCAGGCCCAGGATGCAGCAGTAGATGAAGTACTGAAGACAGAAAAACAGGATTTTTATTTTTATTTTTTTGTGAACTTTTGCTACAGATAACCCATAAACCCTGAGCTGAATGAGGGATTTGGAACATATTTTTCATGCCAAGACGAGAGTGCCGCCAAAAGTAGAGAATACGCCAGTCAGAAAATTGGAGAGTTGGAGCACGGACAAGGTTTTCACAGATGGATCACCTATGGCCTTGACCTTTGACCCCGTGACCTTGAAATCAATGGGGATCCTTCTTGACCCGTGAGGTGTCCAGCTGTGCAGTTTCAAGTTCCTACCTTAAAGGGTTATCAATTTAGAGCTCGGACAAGAAATATTCCACAAACAGACAGCTGGAGTGATGGACGGACGGCGCCATACCATAATACTTTCTGTCTCAGGACGGGCGTATAAGAAGACATTGTAGAGGATGCAACAACACGATGATGAGTTGAAACAACCTGTTTCGTCTCAACAACTACTGCTGGCTTGGGAGTTTAAAAAAAAAAAGTGGCATTAAATCTTTTCCATGAAACTTCTTCTCAAGCAAAGTTTTTAACTGGCATTTAAAAATTCAGATTTTATATTTTTTTATACGCATTGTATAAATAAATCTATATTAAATGAATAACATTAAAGTTACAGCAGCTGAGACGCCTGGAAAAAGGCAAAATATCGAATAAAGTGCCATAAAAATAAAGTTCTTTTCCATAGTTAAAATACAGGTTTGACCTTCTATTTGACATGTTTATCGCCCGCTGCTGAAGGTAAGTGGTCTGTACTTATATGGCATCTTTCTAGCCAATCAGAGCGCTTCACAACACAATCTGCCCTCATGTACCCATAGATTTATTCAGCACTCTGCTACACCTCTGTGAAGCTAATCTGAATAAATCATTCTATGGAGACTAATCAGTGATTTAAACTCCATTCATACACTGATGGGGCACATCGGAGGCAGTGAGGGGTTCAGGGACACTTCGACATGTGACTGCTGCCAGGAATCGAACCTCCGACTGACGGCTCTAACCACCGAGCCACCGCACAAGGTGAAAGGCAATAATGTCTTTGCCGGTGTCGCATGTTGGTCTGTCCCGTCAGTAAAACAACATAATTCACCACCAAACAGACAGGTTTTACAGAAAGTAATGATTAACTGTACCCCTACAACCGATTAACATTTGGAGTCAACCCTTAACCAAGATGGCCGCCACAATCGACCTTACAAAAAAACAACAACAAATGGCTCCAATCGGTCACTTTCGCAGATACTGAGGTCAAATTTGGTGCGGCAGGAGCTGAGAGTCCTTCGGCCTGAGCGCCACGCGGCACTGACGCCGTCTCTCTGTTAGCAAAATATCTCGAGAACTAACAAGGTGGATCGTATTGAAACTGGCTGCACGTCGACAACTCGTTACCTTTTTGGTGTCGACCCAATTCAAGATGGCCGCCACAAATCAGTGACCTTAGCCAGCACAGAAATTGCTCTAATTTGACAGATTCTGAGGTTAAGGTCTGATTGAAAAGACAAACTCTGAACACTAACACATCTTGCAACAACGCATGAGGTGGATTTATAATTTTCTGTTGAATCTTTTTAATGGAGTTCTGCAGGTACTGACCGGCAGATAAAACTTGTTTTTGTCCGACTCGTCCTCCATCCTGTCGGGCAGGCTGCTGTTGGTCAGATTCACGGCGGCGGGAGCAGTGGGCAGGATGTCCTCCGTAGACCCGCCGGGATCCTCCATGAAGAACTGACACACAAAAAGCCGACAGGATGAGGAGCTTAAAGGGGCGACACTTCAATACGAGCTCACATCTCGGCTGCTGGTATGGAGAAAATAAAATAAATAAATAAATTAAATAAAACAATGTTTGCAGAACAAATTTAAATCACTCCACGTTGCCATTCAAATGTTTTACGTCGAGCCATTCAGCAGCTTTCTACAAAAATAAATCATTATTAAATCTGGCTCATGAGAGAATAATTATTATAATCTACAGCTATTGTAAAAGTTTGACACCTTTGGATGTGAAGGATATGAAGAGAATTGTGGATATTTTAATAGTTTCCCTGTGGTTTCTATATTCAGCTCGTGTCAGCTCGACTCTTAGCGCTGAATGTTTTCATTATGCACCGTTCCCGCTTTTTTTTTAATTGCCTGACAACACACGAGCTGAAGGAGATCTTTCCCTTTATATCGGATTTTAAAAAACGCCTCTACTCATTATTGGTGGGACTTTATTCATTGGCCGTTTCTGTCGAGCAACAAAGACGCAACGAAGCCACGTAAAAAGAGTCAACGGAGAGTCGGAAACGGGTCCGACCCACATTTTAGAGCTGTCGTCGTCAGTTCTAAGTTTTAATGTCATGACCTGGTCGTCCTGGTGCTTAAAACCCTAAATTTAAAAAAAAAAGGTTTGCTTTTACTTTTCCCATGACTGTCTGGAAATTCTTCACTTTCTGCATCAAACTTTACGTTCGGAAGTGTTTTTGTCTGTTTTAAAACAAACAACGCCTCAAATGTGGCGCTGCTTCATTTCAACGCCTGGTTGTCGATAAAGTTAAAAGAAGCAGAGCGCCAGCTAAAGGTTCAAAGGAGCCAAGTGCTCGCTAAGAACCAAAAGGTGGCAAAATGCTAGCTAAAAGGAGAGAAATGCTAACTAAAAGGAGAAGAATGGTAGCTAAAAGGAGAAGAATGGTAGCTAAAAGGAGCATAAGAAGAGGAAAACAGATCGAGTTCCCAGTCGTAAATTTCAACGGGAACGCCCCCTCAAGTGGGACGTCCTACTTGGAAAATAGGAGCAACTCTGACTACCCCCAGTTAGAATTTCAAGATGGCTGCTTCTCACAGCTTCAGTAAGTAAACTCTGTTACCTTTACTGCTAATATTCATTCTTAAAGTTGTTTTTCACATTTAATCACTCGTACAACTACCGTATTTTCCGGACTATATGGCGCATTTAAAAGCCGACAGTGCACCTTATAATCCAGAGAGCCTTATATATGTAAGAAGTCGTAATGTTTTAGTACGACTTTGGTTAAACTACAAAGCTGTACCGCTCGCAGCATTAAGGCTCAGTTATAGTCGCGCAGGGCTCCGCAGACCTGAGCGAGCGCTGTAGGCGTTTATACTTGACGCTTACGTTGGTGCAGTATCCTTCTGTGAGTTTTGAACTGTTTGATTATCTTTATGATCTCTCAGAGAGGGATCATATAAATGCTGATACAGGCGAACCAGCTCCGCTAGAGCAGCAAAATCATCCATTTTGAAGGTAGCGCGGCACGTGAGGTCTGCCCCAAGTTACAAAAATTTGGAGGTGGACGATAATGCGTCTTGTATATGACAAAAGTTCGAAAATGGACCATTTATTGACAGTGCTCCTTATGCCCTATAGTGCGGAAAATACGGTGGTCCCTTTTAACGTGTATATAACAAGTATTAAAACACGTTCCGTGAGCGGAGCGCAGATCGATTTAGTAAGATTTCATATTCAGAAACTGTGAGAAAACCAACGGCTTTGCTGGGGGCGTCCATCTTGTTTCTGACTCACCAAGCGGGACAAGTGAGAAATGATGTCACTGCGACTTCCCAGTAACGAGTTCCGAAGTAAATGTAACCTTAGTTAACCTGTTGCTACTTTTAGCTTCTTTTAGTTTTTTAGCTTCATTTGACTCACTTCTAGCTCTTTTTCAGCAACTTTCAGAAAATCAGTTTCTCTAATCAACACTAGTTGTCTGCCCCAGCCTTAAAGGTTTCCACCGGTTTACATTCATTATTGTTCTACTTTACAATCGATTTGAACCAGCTGATTAAACCAGATTTCACATGATCCATGGCCAGGACTTCACAGCTCACACTGCAGGATTTTACATTTTAGAACGATCCTGGGATAGAAACATTCCCGTTTCTGTCATCCTTGTTTTGGGAAATTTAGTTCCCTGGCTGACAGAAGACGAGCTCCTTCCGATAATTAGACTGATATGTTTGTGAAAGATAAAGAAAAGGTTTTTAATGAGCCCAGTGATGAACAATTAGTGATATTTAACTCCACAAGGCAAGAAAAAAACCCCTAAAAAAAAGCACTGTTATTACGTTCCCCAAATGTTTGGCAACCATTCGACAGCCTCGTTATTAAGTGGATGAAACATGGCAATAGTTTACAGGGCAAACATAATAATTATGACATTTCTGCGGCGCGTGTAAATGTGGAATGAAGTGATTTTAATTGCAGCTCTGCACGCTGCCGGCTGCTCGCGCTCCACCCGAGGCTCACTCTTGCGCTGCTCTGCCACTGGCAGCTGCACCGTTTCATCTGTTCAAATATTGCCCCGCCGCACGTCTCAAAACATCACCCACGGTGCCGCTGCAGCCCCCTTCCGACGGGATGTTTTCCCCCAGAACATCTGATGTCGGCGGTGCAGAGGAGGAGGAGGAGGTGGAGGGGGAAACCACGCGTTTGCAGGGTTTTTCAACTCGCGTCTCACCATATTGAACACGGCCATCACCAGGATGAGAGCAGTGGTCGTCATGGTGAGGACCAATCGCAGCCAGGGGTTGTTGGTGACAATGATGCGGGAGGAAGTCGGGAGCCATGGAAGGGAGCAGAAGGAGCCCTTCCCTCCCTGCTGTGGGTGCAAAGAAACAGAGGGTGACCGGAGGATGAAGGAAGGGAGAAGCAGAGGACAAACACAGCCCCTTCAGAAACCTTTTACTCCCTTCTTCTTCTGCACATAATACACACACACACACACACACACACACACACACACACACATATATATATATATATATATATATATATATATATATATATATATATATATATATATATATATATATATTATGGCATGCCGTTCAGGAAATTATTGTATATG
>NC_051434.1:16983491-16989048 GCF_001649575.2 Kryptolebias marmoratus
TGTTTTTCTTTCTATAGAAACTCCACCTGGACCTGTCCTTCTGTGTTTGTCTGCGTCTCCTTCCTGTCCTCTCTAACCCCAGCCGGTCGAAGCAGACGGCCGCTCGTCCTGAGCTTGGTTCTGGTTCTGGTTCTGCTGGAGGTTTCTTCCTGTTAAAAGCCAGTTTTTTTCTTTCCACTGTCACCAATGTGCTGCTCAGGATGTGAGGCTGAGACAAAGTGAAGATTCAACACAACCTGCTGACTTCCTTAGATAGAAAACTTTTATTAATTGGCTTTTATAATGTCTGTGAATGTTTCTGTACAAAGACCTGAGAGGACTTCTGTTGTGACTTGGTGCTGTATAAATAAACTGAACTGAAGCTCGGGGCACATTTTCCTAACTGTATAACAACAAGAGCTAAAGTCGAGCTTCTTGAAGGACTGCACAAATTAACCCCATCTTAAGCTGAGAAGGATGGTTTATAGCTGGTTTGGTCAAACCTTTAAAATGACGGTAAGCATGATCTCAAGAGATGTGTTGGAACATGCTGAGGATGACTCTCAGCTACTACCAGACCAAGTTTTAGCTCAACACCTGTAAAACCTGTTGGTTATTGCCGATCGTGAACCGGGTTGAATCGAAAAGTTAATGGGTCGTGCGCCCAACGATGACTCCCTGAGAGTATCACTGTCCGTCCAACTGGCTTCACAAGATATTTCGCAATGCGCAAAATGAAAAGTTCATAGGAAAGGCCCCCTTCCTGTTCCACTTCCAAGCTGTTCGGTTAGAAAGTTAGTTCGACGCTTTTGTCCTGAGCTCAAATCTCTCGTTTCGCTTTTTCTAAAACAAAGAAACAGAACTCTCGGATGAGCTAAGATGAACATTCGCCAAGAAAAAAGAGGAAACAAAAAAAAAACCCAGATGGTTCCTCTACTTCTTGGGAAAAAGAGGAAGCGCCGCTCATCTTTCGCGGAGACTTCCAAACAATCCTTTGGGCGGTGTTTTTTCCAAGAAAAAAACAACCCCCGTTTGATTGCAGCCACCGTGTAATGAACTCTCTCGCAGGCGAACAGAGGGCGTCTTTCAGCAATAATACGCCTCGTTAACAACGGCGCCCGTGAGAAACTTTGGCAGCGCCAACGACGGGCTTCGATTAGGCGCTCGCTCAGCGGCGACCGCAGTCGCTCACGCTGGGAAGGCGGTGAGCGTTAAACAGATTTACGAACTCATCAGAACTGATCTTTTGTTCCCTCCTTCTGCTCATAATTAAGCCGACATCTGGGTCAAGACAGAGCCAAGGTTATTGATAACCCCCCCCTGGTAATTAAGAGTGACCCAGTTACTGAGAGATAATACTCCCATGAGGAGGAGGGAAGGAGGCAACGGGCTCTTTAGGGAGAAACCTCTTATTGATTGGCCGTGGTTCTCACGAGACGGGTCGGGCACCTGTGTCGGCGTGGAAATATGACCCGTCGCCCCCGCTAGAGCTGCGGCAGTTACGGCAGGCCATTTGAACATAAATTCGGTTTTGTCTGACTATCTGTGATTACATTTGAGAAATCTAGAAATGCATTTTGACTAGACAAAAAAAACAATTTGGACTATCCACATCTGTGTTTACATTATGACTAGTAAGAATAATAACTCAAGATATCCTCAGCTACATTTTGACTAGTCAAACTTCCTTTCAAGATATCTCAAAAGACATCACCGGATTCGTCATTTGACGGGTCACAGGTCCGTAATTACAATTCAAGACATCTCAAGCGTAATTATGACTAGTCAGAATTACAATTTTAGATATCTGAATTAAGAGATAAGCCGTGTAAGCTGTCCAAACTGTTGCCTGTGGCTGCAATGGCGCTGGCCGTTTTGGACAAAATTTTAAGAAAATGCCGCAATACAATATATAAGAGCTCGAAAAATCGTGTGCTTGAAGAGTGCTTAAGAAATCTGCAAAGACTCTCTGATTTACTTAGAATTTGAGCTGGACTGACCTGACCTTGCAGATCACCAAATAGCAAGTAAGGCTGATAAAACTTAAAATAGAAAAGCTGTGCAATTAAAGATATCTCTAATTCATTTGGAGATATCTTAAAAGGAATTTTGACGAGTCAAAGTTAGAATTCAAGATATCGCTAATTTAGTTTTGCCTGGTCATCGTTTGCTTTTAAGATATCTATAATTGAATTTTCACTCCTCCAAACTGACAAGAACGCAGGGTAATATGTCCAGAGAGCGAGACCAAAACCAGACACGGAGACAACAGCTGAAGGTAAGGGTGTTTATTTACAAGGTGGTGACTATGTACAGTGCGTGCGTCGTAGTTGGATCTGGAAGGCAAGAGGAACAGGGTGAGTCTCGGGTACCAATCCTGCAATCAGCTGAGCACTGCACGAACGACTTAATTGTTTGTTCTTTGGTCTTACAGATCCAGGAGGTGTCCAGCGGCGAGGAGGAGGAAAAGGAGGCGTTCAGGTGATCCAGGAGTCGACAAGCCAGTAATCCCGTCCAGGTGAGTATCCAAGTGTCCAAGGTAAGTATCCGTGAGTCCACAGCTCCATGGCGTGGCAAGGTATCTATAAACAAGGTGCATAGAAAACGTAGTCAATAATTTGTCAAGACTTGGTTAGAAACGGTGGCTGCGAATCTAACCCAGGAGGTTCGATGCTCCAGCGAAGGTCTGGTCTCAACTGGAGGCTTAAGTACTGGCAGTCCTCATTAACCCGAATCTGGATCACCTGTGAAAGTAAGAAAACTGGAGGAGCCGCCCCAAGGCGGGGCTAAAACTCCAGATCCCTACACAAACTACATTTCTCCTATCTAAAAATACATTTAAGATATCTTGAATGATGATGTCATTCAAGATATCTTCAATTAGAATTATGACTAGTCAAAATAAAAAACGAGATATCTTGAATTTACTTTATGATGAGTCATAATTTATTTGTAGATATCTGTAATATTAGTTTAAGATAGTCAGTAATTCATTGTAGGTATCTTGAACTGAAGTCAATGGTAAATCTGATGTCTTTTCAACGAGTCAGAATCTAATTACAGATATCCTAAATCACTAATACGTCTAGCCATAAACCAATTTCAGATATCTGGGCCATAAGGGCGGTAAAACCGAATTAATGTTAAAAAGGCTTGCCATACAGCGGTAATCGTTTCCTTCTCATTCAGCTACAAAACAACTAATATTTATTTAGGCGACTGCACCGTGAAGCTGGGACACTGCAGAGTGCGTGTTTCCTGGCGAAGAGAACATTGTGGCTCCTGTAAATAAAGGCAATAAAAAGGAGAACCAGAGTGTTTTATATTTATAGCTCTATGAAACCGAGATATTTCATGCTTTGGTCTTGTCAGCTTTATTACTGCTGGCTGTTGAAAGGCAGGAGATCATGTTGTTTTTGTTGTTTTTTTTTTCCACCACGTCTTTGTTTTAATTTAGCTTAAACTATGTATGTCTTGAAACTGGAGGCACTTTGATGAAACTCTGAACAAAACGAAGCATCGAGGGTAAAATCTGCGACCGGTTAACGTTTTAAAAGTTAGCCCTGAATCGAGACGGCCGCCAGAGCGAAGGGACCTCAGCGTACGCAGTCAGTTTCGCAGCTACTGGAGCTAACGCGTGGCGCGGTGGTCCTTTTCCAAAGTTCGCCATCAACCATCGGAGTTGACTATGTCTGCCTGTTAGCAAAATACGCCACGAACCAGCGGACAGGTTCCGACGAGACTTTCGAAACCTAACCACTGAACATGCGGGCGCCGGATTTCTGCATGTGAGAAAAAACAAAACAAAAGCAGGCATACCCTCCTGACTACCAAGAAAAAAATATTATCCAATCACAAAATATTCTTTTTTTGAATTCCCCAGTCTTTGTAAGGCAGTTGGCCCCACCCCCTTCACATGTGGTCTCATTGAAACGCCCTAAATGTCCTCTGTAGACGGCAAAAGGAGTTATTTCAGCAGCAAGCAGTGGGAGGGAGATATTCAGGTTTACAAATGTCATAAAACGATGCGGCGCAGTTTTAAAGCTTAAAATAAGACTTTGTTTCTCAGCGTCTGACTGGCTAGCTACTACGTGGATGAGGTGGACTGAACCGACTCAAAGCTGAGGGAGGAGGGTGTCGAAGGGATTGAAATTTGTGTTTTTTTAGTTTGTAACCAAGAGATTACAACTCGATTTCATAAACACCACGTGCCTTTGTCTTATTGGTTGTTAAGTCAAAGAAAAGGACAAGTTTGCACCCCCCGCTTTAGAAAATGTATCATTCCCTGCTCCATCTGCTCCACTGAGCGGCCACCCGGGATCCGAGGAGGCTGAGTGACCTGTGGAGTCAAGCCGATTCAAGATGGCCACCGCATCCGACTGACCTTCGCACAAAACACGAAATCTGTCGGTTTTACAGATGCTGAGCTAATATTTGGCGCGGTGGAAGCCGAGATTCGTTCACAGCACATCCTTCGAGCGCCAACAGCTCGCATCAAATATGGCGTCTGACCAAGCGCGGTGTTACGCCGCGTTCAATTCGTACTGGAAAGTCGGAATTTCTCAGTTTGGAGTCGAAAAAGTTCCAAATCTGAAAGTCGGGCGATTTCCCGACCGGCCGAGTCCGATAAAGCTGAATCACACATACCTGAAGTAATCCATATTTTATTTTCCCTTTCATCAGTTTGTACCTTAGTAATCCTGTCGCACACACGGCACTTTCCAACCACTGCTAGTGGCGTTAGCGGCCATTTTGCTTGAACGTTCAGAATGCTAGAAAATGCTGAAGATCCTTGGCTTGTTTTGCTAAAAGTAGCTGCCTGGTTTACTGAGCTCAACCAGCAGCAAACCCTTCTGGTTTCCCACGTCCCAACTGGAACATGGATCAATCAGGCCTGACGTCCTTCCCAGAGCCAAGTTCCGACCTCCGAGGGTAAATGGAACGCGCCATTATTTTCAAGGTTTGACCAAAATGGCTGCAACTTTTCGCCACAAGATGTGACACAGCTAATCACATCACATGGAGTAGGTGGTTTATTTTCTTTTAAAGAATGGTAGTTTCATTTAAACGTTAAACTGAGCAGACAAAGGCTGGTGTTGCTGCAGCTGCTGGAAGCTAAACAAACAGAAAAGTGCTGAAAGTAAAGCATGACGATTTCAAAGGCTCCAAACTGAATCTTCATTAACCCATGACTTCTAAAATCAATAGACGAGTCAGCTAATTCAGCTCTAATCTCTGATGTGTGTGGCTGGTTTTATCTTTTCTTTTGCAACAGTTTTCAAAAAAAAAACCCCAAAAACCCCCGAAAGCAGGACTCACGGTGGCGACCGATTAACTAACGAAAGGTTGCCGCTCCGTCTTGTGATGGTCCAGAAAGCCCGCGACGTACCCCGAGGGGAAATCTGCCTCGAGTCTTGTGAGCCCTCCTCAGTCAGCGGTTTCCACAGACGCAGGAGACCAAATGTGGAGGTTGGCAGAGAAATGTATGAAATCATTTATTCATGAGTCAACAGCTCGGAGCTCCAAATGCAGAGTTTCTGAATGAATTTCGATAAGGGGAGGGGGGGGGGGGGGGGGG
>NC_051434.1:16989129-17015534 GCF_001649575.2 Kryptolebias marmoratus
GCTCTTTCAGCGCTACATGGAGAGGGTATTTATCACATATACAGCACCGGAAAACCTCTGAGTCGGTTCAGGCGCAAAGGGGTTAAAATGTCTGGTAGGTAAAATTAGTTCAGGCAAACATGGAAGCATGTGCTTCCAGATTTACCACATAAACGATAGGCTTATAGAAAAAGACGGTCGAGTGACTTTTTGACGATCCTGAAGCAGGTAAAAGATCTCAAACTGTGTTGACTGAGCAGCAGAAGGAGGCGACTCTTTAAAAGCATGAAACTAAAGCTGAAGTACTGCTGTTTTTAATCCAGATCATTGTTATTTCTGTTTTATCCAAGTTACCGTACTAAAGTCGAAGCACTTTGAGCTCCTAAAAAATGGGATTTTTTTCCCCCCAATGTTTGGATTGGTTTTCAGACTTTGTAGGGAAATTTAAAAAGCTTCCTAAATCAAACACCATCCCCCAACAGTCAGCAGCAAGGGGCCAATACACTTTCGTTCAGGGTTCACAAACAGCTGGGAAGTTTTTCCATACTGGACTCGTTTTCAGACGGCAGCGGTTCAGCCCTGATCAAACTAGCCGTTAGCTCGTCGGTCTGGTCAGAATCGGACTCCGTTTCCCCCGAACTGAGGTCCCTGAACGAGCTACCTGCGACAGGTAAGATGTTAACTGTTCGTGACCTTTCCACAGAACAGGGGTGTCGTGCACAGACTGATTACGATCGTGGCTTCATCATCATCATAATTCGCTAAAAACTAATTTGGTTTTACTCTCATGATGATTCTCAGTAACCCACTTGGATGAGGTGTTCCCAAACTTTTACAAGCCACTGTGGAATGTGAATTAGCCTATGTGTGTGTGTGTGTGTGTGTGTGTGTGTGTGAGGGCGGTATTCATTGATAAATTCATGCAAACCCACCAGAATGTGACCGGCGAAGCAGAGCAGCAGGATCAAAGCCAATAACAGGAACGTCAGGCCAAAAGAGATTCCCAGCACAGCGGTTCTGAAACACACACACACACACGCACACCATAGTGCCAACCAGGGTCACATACAGGTAATAAGATTCTGCTGTTCTATTTCAGACCTGCGGTTCATTTACACAAGTGCAGCAGCACAGTGGATTGTACAGAGGCTCCGAAATGAAAGCTGAGGTAATATGTCATATCGTTTTCTCAGGATGACCACATCATGGTGGATTTAAGTACGTCTGCCATAAAACAGATGATGTAATTTCCAAAAGTGCAGAGCAATGTGACGACGAACGGCGTGAGAGAGAGAAAGAGGGAGAGAGGGGGAAAATTAGAAAATCAATGGCCTCTCAGATGCTGAATTACACCTCTGGCTTGGAGAAGCAGTGAATTAGCGCGGCGGCGCGTTCCTCTCCTAAAGCGCCGCCGCGCTTTGATTCACCTGATCTACGATCACGAGCGGACGCGGCGCCCTTTCATCTCCATCGGCTTGTTAACACTCGCCCTGTCTGCTCCCCTCTCTCTCTCGCGCGCTTCGGCGAGGTCCCGTTGATGAGAAATCGGCGTGGAAACAGGCGTGAGAGAGGTGCCGACTTACTTGGGCAAGACGAGGACCTGCACTACAAATATCCCACAGAATATGAGGCAGGCACAGGTGACGTAGTACTTGAAGGCAGGCAGGGTGGTGGATCTGTACTGTTGAGAGGAGACAGGTAAGGGTTAAAAAGTAACATACAGACATTACAACATACACTTTATTGCCAAAAGTATTCATCCTAAACCTTGAGTTCAGGCGTTCCAATCCTTTCCAGGTGTATAAAATCAAGCACCAAGGCATGCAGATTGCTTCTACAACCATTTGTGAAAGAATGGGTCGCTCTCAGGAGCTCAGTGAATTCCAGCGTGGTACCATGATAGGATGCTACCTGTGCAATAAGTTCCTCACTGCTAAATATTCCATAGTCAGCTGATAGTGGGATTAGAACAAAGTGGAAGTGATCGGGAACAACAGGAACCCGACCATGAAGTGGTGGGACATGTAAAACCACAGAGTGGCTCAGAGGATGCTGAGGCTCATAGAGCACAGAGATCACCAACGTTCTGCAGAGTCAACAGCTGCAGACCTCCAGACTTCACGTGGCCTTCGGATGAAGTCAGGAACAGAGCAGAGAGCTTCATGGAATGGGTTTCCATGGCCGAGCGGCTGCATCCAAGCAAAGCATCAGATGCAGTAGAGTAAAGCTCGCCGCCACTGGAGCTATGGAGACGTGTCCTCTGAAGGACAAGTCTGAGTTTGGCTGCTGCCAGGAGAACAGTTCTTGTCTGACTGCATGGAGCCAAGTGTAAAGTCTGGTGGAGGGAGGATCATGGTGTGGGCTTGTTTTTCAGGAGTTCTTAGTTCCAGTAAGAGAACTCTTAATGCTTCAGCAAACCAAAACATTTTGGACAATTTCATGCTCCCAACTTTGTGGGAACAGTTTGGGGACGGCCCCTTCCTGTTCCAACATGACTGAGAACCAGGGCACAAAGCAAGGTCCATAAAGACATGGAGGAGGGAGTTTGGTGAGGAAGAACTTGACTTGTCTGCACAGAGTCCTGACCTCAACCTGATAGAACATCTTTAGGATGAATTAGAGCAGAGACTGAGAGCCAGGCCTTCTGTCCAACATCAGTGTCTGACCTCATGAATGAACTCCTGGAAGAATGATAAAACTTCCCATAAACCCTCCTAAACCTGTGGAAAGCCTTCCTAGAAGAGTTGAAGCTGTTAGAGTTACAAACGGTGGGTTAACGTCATAATAAACTCTCTGGATTAAGCATGGGATGTCACTCAAGTTCATATGAGTGTGAAGGGAGACGAGCGAATACTTTTGGCAATATAGTGTATTAGTCCAACTTAACCCAGTGTGTCTAGCAAGTCTTTATATTAACTGCATGTTTGCATATTATAGAATAAAGGAGACAAAGCCAAAGAATGCAGAAACAGCAATAAGAACACAAAGTTACAGTGCGAGACATAAAGTTGAGCATCTTCTTGCTAATTCTCCAGCACTGATTCATCACATTGATTCGTTTCCTGGCTGCCGTTTTGTGCGTGGTCGCCTACCTCCTTCTCCAGAGCTTTGTTGTGAAAGAACAATGAGATCCTCTGGATGTCCTCGGATTTCATCCACTGTCTGGAGACACAAGAGAAGCAGACAGTAAGAGAAGACCGGAAGTCATTTCTCTTATTGCAGGCCTTGGAGGCGTAGGTGGTACTGCCTTCACCTTTTTTCCTCTCTTTTTTTTTTTTTCTCTTGGGAGAAGCTAACATGAAGGTCGTTTTGAGTACTTTGACAAGTTACAGAGCTGTAAGAGGCAGCCACGGAATACTGTGTGCGAATAGTTGATTGTGAAAGATACTGAAATCGGGGTCGGCGTGTTCAGGTTCGGAAACGGTCGAAGCGGCACACCATCCAGAGATCAGCCGCACCATTTTGACCTGCCTGATTCATCCAACTACCTAAAACAACCCGGACCCTCTTTAGCGGCACGTCGGCGGGAGATCCTTTGGTTTGTTTTTGTGGATTTCGAGCTGGGGGCCTTTCTAAACCAGACGCCATGGCTCAAGGTTTGTTTTGTCTTTTAAAAACAACTTAGGTCATGGTTGCTTTTTGGACTGTGGTGGAACTCGTTGTGCTGATGGAAGGTGTGGCTGCTTCGCCATGCTGTTCAGGTGGGTGGTAGATGTTTAGGTGACGTCCTTATTGTTCGGTTGGTTGGTTGGTGCACAAAGCGAGGAGTCACTGACGTTCATAACGTACAAATCAGATGTGAAGACTTTTATCTGTACGTCCTAAATTGAACCCTACATGTACTAAGTTAGGATTCCTTCACACTGGAGAACGTGGACGGGCTTTGTAAAGTCTAGGCCTGGTCTTCTGGTGAGTATTAATATTCAAAGTTTTCCTGTGACCTGGTTTCAGTGAAAGGCCTGGCTAACAGCAAGTGTAGCTAACAGATATTTAACAAGGTGGTTATTGACCTTTTTGGTTCCCAGAAAAGTTGTCAGAGTGAGCTTCTCTTTAAATAAGATATGATTCATTTTAAAAAAAGGAGCACTTTCCAATATTGCATGTGTTGTTTGATTTTATCTTATCAGTGTGATTAGTGTCATGGAGTGTGGTGCAGTGTTTTTCAAAGCTGTTTGACTGGGAAAAATCATCAGGATTTGGGTTTCGTTTTTGGTTTTTCTTTGAGGTTTCTTTGGTCTTTGGGGTTACTGTTTTCATGTTTTGTCTTTGTATAGTTTCTGCTTCTTGTGTTCCTGTCATTATTCACTTCTCCTCAGTCAGTCACTTGTTTACTTGCCACGCCCATCTCCACCTGCTCCAAGTTTGTAACCACTTCTCCTAATTACCCTCTGCTTTAAAACCTGGTCATTTCCTCCATTTACTCGCTGGTCCATTGTCGCTTACACAAACTGACTAGCTCCTTCCATGTCTTGCCTTGCCTTGTCTGGTCACTTGTGCTGCTTTTTGGGATTTTTGTTCTTGTTTGGATTTGCTGCCTCGCCAGTGTTTTGTTTTTGTTTCTTTTTTTATTTTAAATGAATTATTTTGTCTACTGGAAGATGAGTCTGCGCATTGGGTTCGCCGCTCTCTCCACCCGACTTGACATAATCTCAGACACATGCAAACACATTTGGTCACTAAGCAGCAAATTGGGACAATTCTTAAAATACGTCCTGTCGTCAGCAAACAGAAAGGTATTTACTCCCAGACTTGCTGTTACAATATTTTCTTTGTCATATGCTTTTTTATCAAAAGTATATTTAGGTCAAATCTGGGCCATATTTCAAACTTGTGCTGCTTTTTTCGAACGTGAACACATGCATGAGCGTCACCGACTGCCGTCTGTTTGTGAAATAATAGGACTCCTGCCATAAATCTTCCGTTTATTTAAGGATTTCTTGCTCCCCTTTCTCCCTCTCAGTGCAAAAATAGAAATAAAGACTATTGTAAAGTTTAGACTGCAGTGTTTCCATTTTTTATACCACGCGATTAATCAAACCGCCACCGCGCCACATATGTCTGCGTCACGCTCCACGCTGTGAACCTCACTTGGTAAGTTAGTGTTTGATCAAAGAAATTACAGACGGGGGACTGATCCAATGTTTGTGTTTTCTTCTAAACGCTCCTGAGAGGCAGGCCTGGGTCGTGCGCTTACTTCTGCGAGTTGATGCCGTCGATGGTGCGAATCATTCGCTCGTTGAGTTCTTCCTCAAATCTTTTCCTTTGAGATTTGGACCTTCGGAACAGAGGGCACATATTTAAGCTCTGACAGGAGCGTTAAAAGCGTGCTTGTACGCGTCACGAGGCTTGTGGGAAAACAGACGGCTCACCTCTCTCGTCTCTGGAGGTAGTACTGCCCCATAGGAACGTCCTGAAACACGAAATGGGTCAGAAAATATAGAAAATCCTGTTAAACCTGGACTGATAACCTGGGAGGTCGGTGGGAGAAAGACGACGAGAGACGAAGCTCCCTCACCGTGGTGTTGATCTTGCCGTTGTCTGTGGTCATGCTGTCTCGGTGGTGGAGGTTGGCGAAGGGTTTGGCGGCGCCCCACGACTCCAGGTATCGGGTCATCCTGACCGACGCCCTCATCTTCCCCCCGTCCAGGGAGGGCCGAGAGCGCACACTTAACAGCGGGCTGTGCCTCTCAGTCTGGGAACAGGAGCAGAGGGAAAATATACATGTACACCCGGTGATCTTTTTACGATTTATTCAGATTTTGTCAGGAGATGAGTTTAAATTTAATCCCCAAATTAGCAGTTTTCAGACTTCTGACTTCTTTGGTTTGGCGTTCATAGTATTACATAGTTCATCAAACAAACTCAAACCCTGCGTTTTACTTCTTTCTTTGTCTGTCTGTTGGCGAAATATCTCACGAACCAGTGGAGCGATTTTAACGAAACTCCCAGATCATAACCACTCGATGCACATCTACAACTGATTCCCTTCTGGAGCCAACGCAATTCAAGACGGCCGCCGCAGCTGATCTACCTTCGCCGACACAAACGTGAGTAGAACTCAGTCAGTTTTAACAGATATTGAGCTTATATTTGGTGTGGTAGTAGCTGGGAGTCGACCCCAACACATACTCTGAGTTCTAACAGATTGTGCAAGAAGTGAAAAATGCAGCCCATTTATTATCATGAATCCACTGATATGACTTAGGGTAATGTGATAAAATACTCTAATGCAAAGTATTTCTTATATAAGCAAAAGTAAAAACTTAAAAGGTAACTTACTCATGAAATATGTGTAAAGGATTTGCCATATCTGCTGCAGAGTGAACCAGACTCCCACAGATTCAGTGAGCTCCAACTCAGTGGGTGTGAAGTGAGAAGAGCCGGCTGTTTCGGGAACTCTGGTCATTTGACAGCTTTTGACATCTTTGACTCGCTTGTTAGTTGTTGTTTTTTTATTATTTTTTTTTAACTACTTCAAACCCCTTTTCAGTCATGAATGAAGCGGCTCTGCTTTTTATTTACACGCGAGTGTTTCTGAGTGGGCAAACAGAACTCCACTCGGGTGAAACGCCGGGGAACTGAAGAGGACGACAAGCAGCGCCCCTCGGGGGATTCATTTTAATTGCTCGTGGAGACTGTGTGTGTGTGTGTTTGCGTGTGCGTGTGCGTGGGATTGTCACTGACCGAACTCGGCACAGATGCCTTCAGGGAGCTGCAACAGACACGGCGGCTGCGGTTATTTCCAGCTCTGACAGTGACGGTTAATGACAGTGACAGTGGAGATGACACCTTCCCCTGATCCGTGCGCCGTATTTGGCCTGGATTCATTCAAGACTTCCTGCAAATTAAGACTCGACACCTGCAGCTTTTTTTTTTTTTCCTCTCTCCATCTGATCAAATATTCGGTAAACATTTTTCTAAAACCCCACTGTCACGTCTCGTCACGTTCTGCTGAGAGACTCTTTAGTCGCAACAAACAGGAATAATTTAGGCCCCTGTGCTCTGCATTAATGGGAAACTGACTGGAAAAACTCAAAAGTTGTAGCGCAGAGCAGTGGAATAAGCCGTGAAAGACAAAATCAGCTAAAAACAACGAGGCCCAGAGTCATCAACGACTCAGTTTCTGATTCTGCACATCGGTTTGACTCCTAAAGCCGTCTAACGCCAGATTTGCGCCTCGAGACGCCGTCAATTAAACAGCGTTTCTCTCTGTCCTGATGCGGTTCGTCCATGTTGCATTCAGAAGACACCCTGTCCTTGTTCATGTCAATTCCTACCAGAGATAAAAGTGACCCGTCCTCAAAGATCAATGCTGTTTGCGACACATTTAGTTTGAGATATACAGAGTCCTGAGAGCTTGAGTTTCAGGAGGAAAAACAGGAACAGGAGCAACACGCCGCAATGACGCCTTCACAAAAATAGGCCAGGCACGTAAGGATTCGTTTACTTAAAGGTGTTGGACACTGTGGCATCTACTAGTAAATAATCCTAAAAGTGTGTAAAATCCTGTCGTCGGCGCTTCGGGTTCAGAAAACAAAACCTCAAAATTGTAGAGCATTTCAGCTGACAGCACTTCCCATTCGGAGGTTAACGAACACAACTCAAAGTGATTATTTTGCCGACTAATTAAGGTGGGAGTGTCTGTGATCGACGGTCGTGATTAAGTTGTGCGACGAGGGCAATTTCGATCTGATGCCAAAAAAAACTTATTGCTCACACCTGCTAAAAAAAGGCTGAGAAAAATAAAACAGTGGACACCGATAATACCTATAAAGCTGAATATAGGACGCATCAAGGCGACAAAAAAGTCAAATGTTTTACTAGCAAACTCCATTTTTTTTTAAAAAGATGCTTTTACTGGACAGGGAATCTGCAGAGAACTAACAGAAGACACGTGGAGGCTGATGGAGGGCAGTCTTTGTGCTGATAATCTAGTAAGGCTCAGTCATGATCTAGATTAGGACGGCAAGAGACTGGAATGGTCTCTCTGTTCCCGAGGCAAACCGTACGAGCACACGCTGGACGCCAGGGAGCATTACTCTAAACAGAGATGTTCTCAACAGACAGTTCACAGAAGAGTCAGATCCCTTAAATGTCCCTAATCAGACCCTAATGTCCTGTTTTTGTTTTGAGTCCAGGCAGGAGGAGCTGCACGGCGTCACAATCCCCTCACAATGCCTCGAGCACAGAAAGCGCCTGTAAACATAATCCTGTCTGTGTGGAATCTGACCGAGCACCTGCCGGAGTCTGATAACATTTATCGTCGGTTCGCTACACTGTTTGCCAGCACTTGACAATGTCGCTATTTATTAGCAGCTTAGCATGTCCGCGGCAGAATGAAGTGGAGATTACTCGTACGTACGTGCGTGTGTGTTTTTTGTGTAGACGTGCGACCGTCACCAGGCATGTCCATATGTTTAGAAAAGCCTGAAAAACAGACACTGGTGTATATTTATTCTGCTCCGTCTCATTATATGCACTGTAGCCGTATTACATGAGCCACACTATCCCACTGCCCTGCTGCTGCAAACAAACATGGCCAACACTGGACCACGCAGGCTACAGTAGAGAGGGTGTATTTTATGATGCTGTCGACCTTTTCTGCTTTGAGCAAACTCCTGTAAAAACAAAGCAGGAGACAACAGACAATAGGTAAATATGTACTACAGGAATGCCACAAGGATCAATGTTAGGACTGCAGTTATTTAGCTTTAAATTAAAGATCTTTCGCTGGTATATATGATGAAATGTCAGTGTATGCAGATGACACACACATACATATACATATATATAGCAGGGGTAAGCAACCCTGGTCCTTGAGAGCCACTATCCTGCATGTGTTACTTGTTTTCTGCTCCAACACACCTGATTCAGTGGTTAAATCACCTCTTTGTGTTCTGCAGAAGCCTGTTAATCACCCATTGATTCAAACCAGCTGTGTTGGAGCAGAGAAACAAGTATATTTCTAATGTGTATTTTTGTTACTTGTCTTGTCTATCGTGACGTGTGCTGCTGCCGTTCTTGTCCAGGTCACCCTTGTGAAAGAGGTCTTGATCTCAGAGGGATTTTATCTGGTTAAATAAAGGCTTAATAAAAAAAAAAAAAAAAAAAAAAAAAACATGCAGGATAGTTAAAGCTAAATAACAGTAGTCCTAACATTGATCCTTGTGGCACTCCTCTAATACACATTTCCCTGTTGTCCATTGTCTCCTGCTTTGTTTTTGCAGAAAAGGTTGACAGCATCATAAAATACACCCACTCTACTGTAGCCTGCGTGTATACTGTCACTATGTCTTTTATAATGAAGTTAAACCACAGGATTTTCCCAAATGATGCAGTAATTTTAATATAAAACAATTAACTTAGGGAGGATATTGTATCTTTTATTGCATGTTCTGTCGGTCTCCAGCAGGTCAAACGATGTTAAAACCTGCCAAGTCCTGACAATCAAATTGTGTCTTTAGGTGTTCAGTTTGTTTCTAAATCAGTTTATAACACGAGACTTCCACCACTGAAAAAGACTGGAGATCTAACTGTGTTCAGAGCAAATGACAACACCCTCCAGGTGGACTGCTCGGTTAGGGTTAATGTTTGTTTAGTTACAAGTGCTGACATCATTAAACCAACAAATATTTTGTATTTTATGAATTTTTTAAGTTAGTTTTTGTTTAAACTGGGAAGAAAATCAACAATGAGCGAGTGAAAGAGCAGTGTTTGTTTTTTATTTTGCTGAGTTTTATCCTTACCTGCCCACTATGGAAATTAGCCAGAGGCTAAATCAGGATCAGCGCATCTTTTTTAACGTTTAATTGTTCTGTCTCATCCAGGGTTAATTTTCTGGGAGTTTCATTAAAATATGTGTCCTGTTGCGAACAGGCAGACGAATAAACATGACTGCCTGTCTCTCTACAGAGGGGGGTTATAAAAATGGGAGTTTTTGTTTATTTCAAACCACTTCCCAGCATGGATGAAAAAAAGTCATTCATTGAAAGCATTTCCGCGGCCCGTAAACACAACCTGAGAAGTGAAAAATGCAGGCGGCGAATCTGCAGCTGATTAACCTAAAATTAAAAAAAACAGGCGCCCGTCAAATCCAACCTTGGGGTTGATGACCAAGTAGGTGACCACGCCGTGCTCCTTCAGGTACGAGTCCCGGCTCTGCCCGTCCCCGGCCTCCACCTTGTACGAGCCCTTCAGGTGCTCCAGCGTCACCGACGAGATGTGGACCCTCCTGCGGATCAGTGAGCGGGACAGATAATGAGAGGCGAAGCTCCTGCGTCACGGCGCCGGCGCCGGCCATGCAGAACACATTATTTGCCCGCCGGCTCTCCAACCACTCTTGGCCGCGATTCTCCCTTTTCATCTTTGTTTTGTTACCCTTGCAAACAGATACAGAAAGAAATGAAAATAACTTCTTTTTTTTTTTTTCCCCCTGCAGCAGCAGATATGTTTTGTTGATACCTCTCAGCAGGCAAAGTGGGAGACAAACCATTAGCAGCCCGGTGAGACAACATTGTGGTACTAGAGAGCTTATTATCAGAGCGGCGTATACCTACCCACTGGCCAATTTTCACGAGCTTGTTACAGCTCCAGGCTGGCACAACTAATGGCTACATAACTAATGCATGGCTACTTGGTCAACCGAGGTAGCTGTAATTTACTAAAATGCTTCTAATAGGTATAATTAGAACAGACTTGTCTCGGGTTCCAAGTGCCTCGGAAAATAAGCGTGCATGTGCTGATGTAGGACCCCCAAAAAACCCCCACCCTCCATCCCCCCGCTCCCGTAACAAGGTGTGGAAGACAAACGGCAACAATCAGCCGCCGCTTTGAAGTCTCTTACCCCGGCACCCCGCCCGCCTCCATGTGGTTGGCCAGCGTCACGTCGTGCGACCACACGTCGTACTGCCACTTCCGGAGGCCGATCACGCCACAGAGGACGTTCCCCGAGTGCACGCCCACGCGCATGTTGATGTCCACGCCGGTGGCGTCCCGCACCTTCCTGTGGCGGAGAAGGGAGAAGTCTTCAGAGCTCGGCAGAGGCGTCGGCCTGCCCGGCTGCTCCCGGCCGAGGCTCGCGCGAAAAACGAGACACGAGTGTACGCTTGTCGCCTTTTTTTACGAAGGGCAAACCGCATCAACAAATCTATACATTTAAAAAACACAACAACATTAACCTACCGGAGGAGGTAAGTACCGGTGGAAAAAAGCCAAACGGCGCCGTCTGCTTGGATCGGGCAAGATCTTTGTTTTGAAATTTGCCAACAACTATCCGCGTTCAACTTTGTCTGTTAGCAAAACATCTTGTGAACCGCCAAACATATTTTCATGAAACATTCAGGAAATAGTCACTGGATTTACGTCTACAACTGATGAACTTTTGGGGTCAACTCAATTCAAGATGGCTGCCAAAGCTAATCGATATTAGCCAATACAGAGGTGGCTATAACTCAGTGGATTTTACAGCTATGGAGCTAAAATTTGACGTGATAGTAGCTGAGAGTTATTTGCGACACATACTCTGACGGTGTCGTCTTGTGATAATGCACGAGATCGAGCGTGAACGTCGCTCTCCGGGTTTGGACAAAAAGAATGCCACAGCTGCATTGTTTGGCCACAACGGCGGGCGACGCGCATTCCCTTTCAGCTCTCCAAACACAAAAAGCAGTTTGCGCCCACACAATTAAACCATTTTATCCACGCTGCGGATGAGTGGGGAAGACGGAAAGCAAAGGGGAGGAAAGAGGGCACGGCAAACACAAACAATATTTATTCGTTTGTTTGAGTTTCCTGTCGGTTTAGATGGGAGGCTTATCATATTGAGTTGGGCTCTGTGTTTACTGGAAGCCAATCTGGCATTCCTTCTGCTCAATCTGTTCAACAGGCGTGTGTTTGTCTGTTTGTGTCGGTGTGCGAAGGATCGGGGGAGGGGAGGGGGTGAAAGGGAGGGAGGGATCTGGTGTTTTACTTGATGGCCTCACACATATCCAGGCCCATCTTCACGCAGTTCCTGGCGTGGTTGGGCAGCGACTCGGGCAGCCCCGACACGCAGTAGTAGCAGTCGCCCAGGATCTTGATCCGCATGCACTCGTTCTCCTAAAAACAGGAGAAAAAATCAATTAAAAAATGGAAATGGGGACATCAACAGAAGAAGAAAAAGCTACATCCAGTCTTTTCTTATGAACGATTCAGAGTCATCGCCCTCTTTTAGGCTGCGTTCACAGCAGCCATGTTTAATCTGCTTTAATGGAACTATAGTTTGTTTGCCTAGAAAGTCCAGTTCGTTTGGGGAGGTGTGAACGCACAATTGAACTCTGATGCGGACCAAAAATGTGAACTCTGGTCCGCCTATAAACCTCGGTTTTGGTTCAGTTGAAGTGAACTCAGGCACGGTTTGAATGCATATGTGAACGCAAGCGGACCAGAGATCGCTCCAAAAGCAGGAAGTGGACTACAGCACAGGGCTGTCTGGGTAAATACGACCAAAACAAACGAGTGTTTCTACCACTAGAGGGAAAAATGGCTCGTGGTCAGACGTGGAGTGAAGAGGAGGTAAAGGGAATCAGAAAAACCGTAAAGAAAATCCTAAAACCGCTCAAATTTGACGCCACTCAATTTTCGTTTCCTTTTCCAGGAGAAGGAAGTTGCGCTCAGTGTCGTCTTCAGAGGTTTTTGTGTCTTTTCCTTCAGTAGTTCTTGGTGCAGCACCATCACAGGCGAGGGGGGGGAACAGGTTCTCAAAGGGTCTGGCTCCATTGAGTCGGTGCAATGTGAATGAGAACCGCAGCAGCTGAAAATGGAACAAATGTTGACATTTTGGTTCCCAATCGAACCGAGTCTACCGGACCATCAGGTGTGAATGCACCCTTAAAGTCAGGTCCATCGAACCCCCCCAAAATAAACATTTACCTGCCCACACATGTGGAGTGCAGTAGCCGTCGCTCCACACGCGGGATGAGTAACGACTCGCGGTCGGACCGGGTTTTACATAACGGTGGCTTCAGGGGGGGAGAGACAGAGAGCTGCTGGACACCAGGTGCGGTGAGCCGGATTGCTCACACCGTGATAACTGAGCTCCACAGAGGACAGAGAGATGCACTCGGACCAGCCTACACACGCACACACAGCGCTCGCAGAGAGAGCGCGGCAACAAGGCCAGCGGCGCTGCAGGCGAGAGCGGTGCTTCATCTGACTGACCACATGAACAGATACTCTCTTCTTGCTCGGGCTCTTTCTATGTGACGTTTTGTGAAGAGACGGCACAGACCGAAGGTCTTCAAATGGTTACGACCTAAACCCACACTGGTTGTTCATTTGATTATAGGATATAAATAAATATATAAATACAGTCGGGGGGGGGATATGTGCACTCTCTTTCTATTCTACAGTTTTATGTATCAGGATATGATAAATATATGATATATATGAGTTTCAGGTGTGTGGTAACACAATGCCAAGAAGGAAAGACATCAGCAATGACTGGAAGCAGCTGCTGCCGCCCATCTAGCTGAGAAGGTTAAAAGTCATGATATCCAAACAGTTTTGGGTCCATCATTCTGCAGGGGAAAAAGATTATTCACAAGAAGAAAAACGTGTGGGACAGCTGCAGTCTTCTTAGCAAATTCACCCCCAAGGTCAGACTGTGCAACTGCAAACAAAACACGAGCTCCGTCTCAGACAACAACTGAAAAAAAACAACTGAAGCAGTGTTGCTCGTTTGGAAGGGCAGCAGGAGAACGAGTCTTCTCTCTAAAAACAACACGGCGGCACGACTTGGGTTTGCAAAGATTCTTCTAAACAAACCACAAGACTTCTGGACCAGATGAGACCAAAGTGGAGATGATTATCCAGAATGCACAGCAGCATGTTTGGTATAAACCAAACACAGCAGATCAGCACAAAACCCTCATCCCAGCTGTCAGCACGGTGGTGGAGGGCTGATGGTTTGGGCTCATTGAGACGACCATGAACTCCTCTGTAGACCAAAGGACTCTGTAAGGACATCTGTCCTACAGCTGAGGATTGGACCAAACTGGGTCATGATGCAGCAGAACAAAGATCCCCAAACACAGCAGCTGATCTACAACAGAACGACTCAAAAGAAAAAAAAAATTAAATCTAAATGTGGCAAAGTCCAGACCTCAAAATGACTGAACTGATGTGGTGGGACCTAAGGAGAGATGAGCAGAAACAACATCTGCAAACCTTAACGGACAGCGTTGTAAAGAAGAGTGGGCCAACAGAATTCCTCAACAACCACGTAAAGGACTGACAAAGTCCTGCAGAAAATGACTTTTGGGAGTTTGTGCTGCTAAAGGAGGTTCTACAAGCTGCTGGATCAAGGGAGGGGTTCACACACAGATTTTAGATTTTAGCTTTGTTTTTGTTTATATATGTATATATATGCGGACCATTACTTGAGAAAACTTTCTTCAGGCAGACCTAAAGGCTCCTGTCCCCCCTCCCCCGACCACCTTAAACACTATGACTCAGGCGTGGTAAACAGACGAACGAGTGAATGAAACGGTTCTGACTTGAGACAACATCAGCTAATAGAATTACACGTCAACCGAGACCAATTGTTTAAGCCCGGCACATTCATTATTTATTTATTTATTTTCCCCCCATTAATTCTAAATTAATTCTAGATGAAAGCGGCACGCTGGGGTTTGAGGGGATTTGCTGGCTTGAGCCACGGAGCCGTTGTACATTAAACAACCGTAGACGCCTGTTTTACATGGATTACAGGGTTCAACAATGGTTCGTTTTCACCTAAATCCCTTAGATAAAACCTAAAGAACGTCACGGAGCTCAAGCTTATAAAACCTCAAACCGGAGATGACAGGAGTGTTTGGTGTTCGATATACAAACTACCGGATGGTCGGTTCTCCACAACATTTATGTCTAACTGAAGAAGCATCTTGCGGTGATGGGCTCATCTTACCTCGTGCCAACGAACCATTCTGAACAACACAGCAGGCAAGAAATGCAACTTCAGTGAATGGTATAAAGTAATTCAGGGATTCGTCTCGTCTCGGAGTTACCTTGGCAATCTGGTCGAACTTGCCGAAAAGCTCGTTCAGCATGTGAACGAGTTCTCCCGGAGAGCAGTCGCTGGCCAGCCTGGTGAAGCCCACGATGTCGGCGTAGAGAATGCTGCAGAGAGGAGAAAGACACGAGCGTTTATTTGACACAAAGTACCGCCGACTAATTCCTTTCAGAGTGGGTGAGCCGTTCGGGTCTGGCTTGTCCAAGCTCGATGATGTTGGGTCGGGTCTCTCATGTGTTTGTCTCCTTACAGGTGATGGGCCAGTTCAGAGTAAGTCTGGCGCTGTTGACCAAATGCAACAATCACTGCAGTACGGCCAGCAGGTTTCTTTCTGTGAATGCGTTCAAACATTGGAAAAAAGAAGAATTAATTTCCTCCCGATGGGGCCTGAAGACGCGTCCAGAATTATTCTCAGTTCCTACTTGTAGCTCCTCGTGTTTGTTCGGTTGTCAGAACTAATACTGGCGTGAATTATTGCAGTCCCGACATGGCACACGCTGACACCGGGACGATGATAGACGTTCAACATATTGTGTAGCCGTATTTTTACTTGATGACAATGTGTGGCAGGATTTTTATTCCTGGTGACTAAGCCATATTTCCCCAACTCCTTTTATTGAAAAACAATTTAAAAATGCCCAATTATTCATTGAAACTTCGCTTTTTTTTGGCTTACAGGATGAATTTTTTTTAGCATTTTATTACCCTTTTTTGTTTTGTTAGCTAAATTTAAAAGACTACAATGTTGGCAATGTTTCTTAATTTACTTGAAAATCAATTAAAAATTGGTACCAGGTCACTCAGTGTCCTTCCATTCCTTCATGATGGATTCAGAGCCTTGGAAATCCTTCCCCTGACTTGGACTTTTCAATCATTTTGTCTCTGAGTTGCCTTCAGGGTGTAATGGTAGCCAGGAGTACTGATGAACCAGTGAACTGACCTTCCAGACCCAGGCGTTCCTATACTGCACTCACCTGAGATGCATCCACTGCCCTCAGGTGAGTCCCATTTCATTATTAGTGAGACCTCTGTTGAGTTAGGACAGTCACTTCAAAGGGGGGTGAATATTTCTGCAATCACTTATCTTCTGTTGCATGTTTTCATTTAATACTTTGTAGAAATCAGTTTCCACTTCGCCATTGAAGAGTTTTTTTTTTTAGCATCTTTTCTCTTTTTTGTCAAAAAGGTGGCCCATTACTGATTTATAACAGCAATAAAAAAGGTAAAACACCTGAGGGGGTGAATACTTTTTTTTACAGGAGGGGTAGCTGTTCACTAACTGGATGTCATCCAAAGCCACCTGGACTCTCGTCCTTCAGAGTCTAGGAAAAACTGGCCTCCATTCCCCTCGTCGGGGAGCCAAGCCTTCTGAGAATTTATTAGTGGAAGAACACTGGGCAGATTGACATGAGGACGCTCTACATTCAGCCCCACACGCAGCTGAGGCCGGTGCTGGACAGTGACAACGTCCCTGCTGTAAGGCTCCAGAATAAAACAGGCTTTCTGGGGACCCTGGATGCAAGGGCCCTCATGGTGAGCCAGGATTTGTGTCACTTACTCTCTACTGTAGACCTCTGCGGTAGAGAGGAGGATCTCATTGAGAACTGAGGACAAAGGACCCTTTTCTTTTGGCAAAGTGACCTCAGAGGGAAATGGAGGTGGGTTAAATCACAAATGATTTTCACCATGGCAATGGAAAGAAAAAAAAAGAAATACAGTGGTAGACAAGGGGGAAGAAAGAGGAAGCAGCGAAACGAAAAGGGGGGGGGAAGCAGAAACAGAGGCGAAATTGAGATTTAAGAGCAGGTAGAGAGCGTAGGACAAAAGAAGATGAGAAACGAGCCGTGATGAGGGGGAGGACAAGATGGCAGAGGAGCAATCAAGCCTGGAGATGAGAGCAGAAAATAACAACCGCCATTATCTGAGGCGTAGATTAAAAAAGAAAAAAAGGGAAAGAGGGAACTTCACCTGACGTTGGTGTGCCGCTGCACGTAGAGGTTGTGAAAGTTGTTGGTGCTCTCGGTCCGACCGAAGTTGGGTCCCTGCAGCCTCTGGATGATCTCGGCTTTCATCACTCTGGCAATGTGAGCCGGCAGTAAGGACAGCAGCAAACGCTCCTACAGAGGGACGGGCAGGGATTTCACTGACGTGTTGACGTGAGATGGGAAGCACTCGGATAAAAAAAGGCCAAAAGAAACGGCTCGTTTACAGGTTCTGAGTGTTGTTTCATTGAGAAGTTGCTAAAACACACAGGGACCCAAAACATTTCACTTAAAGCATCTTTTAAAAAGCTAGAAGAGCGTACACCTCAAGGCCACAGCGTGATTAAAAATAGAATGATCCGGCTCATAATCTGGATCAGCACCGGAATTTAATCCATTGTTTCTTGTTTCAACCCCAACATTTCCTCCAAATCTTTGCTAACAGACAGACAAACCAACAGACACAACCGGAAACAGAACCTCCTTGGTGGAGGAAACAGAAGGGTCACATGTAGGAGCAGAGATTTTAACAAAGGGGTTACCTGTGACCTTTGACCCCATGAACCTTGAAATTAACAGGCATCATCTTTGACCCATGAGGTGTCCAGCTGTGCTGTTTGACACTCCTACATTACACTGCTGCAGAGTTAGAGCATGATGTCAACTGTGAGGTTGACCTTTGACCCCATGGCTGTGAAATCAATGGTGATCATTCTTGGCCTAAGAGTTGTGCATCTATGGAGTTTAACATTCTTGTTACACAGCTGCAGAGTTAGAGAACGAGGTCAACTGTGGCCTTGACCTTTGACCCTGTGACTTTGAGATCAATCGTGATCATTTTTAACCTAAGAGGTGTCCTGCTGTGCAGTTTAATTTTTCTCTATTACATGGTTATATAGTTAGAACACAAGGTCATCTGTGGTCTTGACCTCTGACCCCAACACTTTGAAATCAACAGTGATCACCCTTTGACCCATGAGATGTGAGTCTGTAGTGTTTAACATTCCTGTTAAACAGCTGCACAGTTAGAGCACGGGCTGATCTGTGACTTTGACTTTTGACCTTCACCACCAACATGTAATCACGTGTTCCATGTTTGATGTTTCCTGAATATTTCATGAAAATCTGTTCAGAACTTTCTGAGTAATCTTGTTCGCAGAAAGACAGACGCTACAGAAACCATGACCTCCTTGGCAGAGGGAATGATCTGTAGTTTGCTGATCTGTTTCTTTCTCTCTATTATCATTTTCAGCATCAATTATTTAACCTCCTAAATATAGCCCCGTTGTTAATCTCCATAATGATATTTCACCTGAGTTATTAATCAAGGAGCACTTTAGGCCAACGTCGGGCACAGAAGAGCAACGACCACTTATGACTCCGCACTCCCATGTTTAATTAGCACAAGGTAATTTTGGGAGAAAATGAAGCAAAATGTGCTTTTTTTCTGATTTGCCCCACTGATTCTTGAGGCAAAGTGAAAGCTTGGTGCTTCTGAAGCTGACAGCAGGAATCTTTGTACAGTTTGTAGGAGACGGTGCGTATATTTGAGCTTTTGTTCAAAAAATTAATTTATTAGCTTTCATTTAACCAGACAAATCCCATTGAGATCACAGATCTCTTTTTCAAGGGAAGGCCTGGGCCTGACAGAAGCCTAGCATGCATGTTTTTATACTGTGGGAGGAAACCGGAGTGTCCGGAGAAAACCCACGTAAACATGAAAAACTCCGCACAGAGAGAGCCCAGAACCAACCCAGGGTTTTGAACCTGGGACCTTCTTGAAGTGAGGCAACAATGCTAACCACTAATCCATCGTGCTGTCCCCAAAATACAAGCTTTTTCACCATTTTGGTTACTTTTTCAGTCCTTGTTAGTGAAACAACACAACAGACTACTAAACAAAAAGCTACCTTTAAAATCTTTATTTCTGATTTAACTGAAAGATGATGGGTTTTATTTGGTTATGTTTTTGTTGAACTCTACCATGTTATGT
Source organism: Kryptolebias marmoratus (assembly GCF_001649575.2). Lineage (NCBI taxonomy): Eukaryota > Metazoa > Chordata > Actinopteri > Cyprinodontiformes > Rivulidae > Kryptolebias > Kryptolebias marmoratus. The sequence continues at coordinate 17,008,133 of NC_051434.1, forward strand.
GTAATGGGGTTAGCTTTACTTCCTGTTTTGTTCTGCTTTGGTTAATCACGACGCTCGGCTTCCATTGACTTCTTTGCTCCCTTTGGTTGTTTTTGTAAAATAATAAAAATAAATAAAAAAAATACAGACTTTTGTTGTATTACAACGTGTAATTTAAATATTTTTTTTCCTATTTCTTTTTAAGTGACAAACCTCCACAAATTACTTATTTTTTTCCCCCTCATGAAGTTACACGGAGGGGAAAAATGGTCTCCGTATATATACACGGATTCTGATAGCTCCCAGAGTAGCACCAAGAAAGAGACAGTATGAAGACCAAGGAACTCGCCACACGGGTCAGAGACAAAGTTGTGGGGAAGTACAGATCAGGGTTGGAGTGTAAAAACAACAAACCCTAGACATCTAATATTTGAGTGTATCTGTCCACTATAAGCTGAAAGAAATCATGAAGAGCTGTTTTGAATTTTCCAAAAGACACCCGGAGACTCCTCAAACATGTGGAAGAAGGTGCTGTGGTCAGGTGAAACTAAAACTGAACTTTTTTTTTTTGTCTGGTCCAAACACCGCTCGTCGGGCTGAGAACACGACCCTTAACAGTGAAGCACGGTGGCGGCGGCATCAGGCTGTGGGGCTGCTTTCATCAGCAGGGACTAGGGAGAAAACTGGTCCGAGTTGGAGGGAATATGGAAGGAGGAAAAGACTCCTGCACACAAACAGGGCCCACTGTAGATTGGCACAATAGTTGACCCGTTAGGAACATTTTTATACTTGGGGTGAGTCGTGGGTCTTAGTTACGCGGCACAAAATGGCAGCGAGCTCGTTAGCACTTCCGCCCAAACCTTTTGCTTAAAATGACAGCGAAGTTGAAGTTGGCGTGTTATCATTCTCCCTGTGTGAGTGCTCTCCCATCCATAATCCGAAAAAAACCCTGATCCCGATCCCAGTTGTCATCAAGCAAGAGACAGGGTACACCTGATTCCCAGGACATCACAGGAACAAGCACACACACATACAAACACACACTGTCCTACAATCAATTTCAAATCAATTAACCTAGCGTGCGCGGCTCCAGCTCGGCTGCGACGCCGAACAAAGATCGAGCAGGTCAGAGAAACGAGCCCATTTCTCCATGTATTCACAATATTGCTCAGTTTTCTGAGGAAAAACTTTCAGAAACCCATCAGAGGTTTTAATCAAAAGCTCACTGTTGCCCGTGATAATTTAGAAGGCGTTAATGTGCGCTAATGTCAAGTTACACCACAGCTGCGCAGGAGGATGTCATTATGTCGTTCATTACAGCAGGAGATGGGATATCCATCATGCGCCGCTGTTGTGTAACCGTGAAAATGTTTCGCTTTAAACTCGCCCCACACTCATCAGATGGGGAGTTGTTTGGTGTGAGCGAGATGGTGTGTGTGTGTGTGTGTGAGAGTGTGGGCTGTGTGTGTTACAGAGGGAACAGCTGCCCGAGGGGTGTGTGTGTGTGTGTGTGTGAGTCATAAATGCAGCTCCCAGTAAAGAGGGGTCATTACATTGTTCACACACCACGGGCTCATTTCCTAAAACACAGCAGCAAATTAAGTTTGGCGAGGAGCTCGGAGGGGGGGGGGGCTAAAAATAGAACTGCACTCTTATTTACCTATCGAGCGCCGGAGCAGCAGCTTCGAGCAGACTGCTCGCGGGAGGACTGCGGAAGGACGAGGCGCCTTTTTTGTTTGTTTGGTTTTTTTTTTCTGCAATCGCGCGTTCGATTAACGAGCTAACGCGAGCCGCATTCAGCTGCCGAATGAGGCTCGGCCTCGTTGAGGGCTGAGTGGCCGGGGAAACGGGCAAACACGTCAGACGAGCCTCTGCGAGCCTTCCAAGGCCGAATCGTTGGCAAAAATCTCTATGGCACAACAAACTGGCATCACGTCGAGATCTTTGTAACGCAACCCAACGTGCGTTCAGAACTCACTTATTTAGCCTTCAGGGAGCTGCAGAAAGTTCTACAATGGGGAAAAGGTCATCGTGGTGGACCACCTTTGAGTAGACCATCAATTATTAGCGGGATTTTCTGCGTCGTTTTCCTGGTTGGATAGAATTCCTAATGTCAGGACAAAGACGTTAATGTCAAGCAAATGTCACGACAAAATGCCACTTAAGACGTGACCTACCGACTTCCCCTTCCCTGACAAAACCGAAAGGAAAAGTCATTTTGGCAATAATAAAGCCGAAATGTGTGACACACAAGAATAGCGGGCTATTTAAGCAGACCAAACAGTTGTGCTTTAAATGAAACACCGTCAGAAGTATGTTCCTTAACGTGTCTCAAATTTCATACTCTTGTGCTTATAAATGGTACTTTTTTAGCAAAGATACTATCATCCAGACAAAGAGGGAACTCTTAGTACCAAACATTTACAGCAGATCAGTGACTCGTTATCAGGGAAGACAGAAAATGGAATAATCTGACAATACAGAATTTGTCAGATGTTTTTCACAATATCACAAATGGAAAATAATGAATACTCAACCTACTTTAACATTCTGTTCAACCATTAACTTGTTAAAAAAAGGTGTTTTATAAAAAACCTAGAAAAATACATTTTTATTTCAAATTTAACAAAAAGCTTTTCCCTATTACTAGCCGTTTTGAATCGTTGAACTTATTTAGAAATCCAATTTGGACCTTTTGAAATAAAGAATAAAGAGTTAACAACTAGTGTGAGTGAGCTGCCATCCTAAAACGGCTCTAATCACGAAGATTAGAGGGTTATGTGGAAGCCATTTTAAAAACTTTAACATGGCTGTCTGTTTCACGTAACACCGTTATTCTGGCAAAAATATAATATATCGACCTCAACCTTAACCTAAAACCATGTATCAATGAGTCAATGAGTCCCCCACTTCCTGTGGTGAAGGCCATTCAGATGGATCTTCAGAGTAAGGTCTTGCCCCAACCCTCTCCTCTGCACCTCTCTGTTCCTCTCCCTCATCATCATCATCATCATCATCTGCACCTCTCTGTTCCACATTCTCCTCTGTGGTGATTGACTTGTCATCTGCCTGCACTAATTTTCCCAAAATGACTAGCTGAGTTATTCCTACTTGCTGCCATCACCGACCTCGTGTCTGTCTCCTTCATCTCTTGCCTGTGTTCTTGTCCGCTAAGTCAGATGGTCAACCAAGCATCCTTCTGCCTCTTCAGTTTTCTGCCTCTCCATCTTTAGCTCTCTGTCATCAGATGACAACAGGAGTCAAATGAAAACAATGGTGGAGGTGAAGGAGCGGAGGGGCCCCTGATCAGTGACGTGTCTCTGTTATCGATCATATCATTTACACGCAGACAGCTGGGAAATACAGGAAATGCTTCTGGATTTGCGCCACTGTGGACACAGAGTGGAGTGGGTCTCCTCTCTGCTGTGAGATTGACAGCTGTCAGTGCTTGGGGAAGTGGGCGGGGCTTACGGCACGCTGCAGAATAACTGGTGCTTTCACACATTTAGCCGCCAAAGTGTCCAATAACACAGAAAAAAGTCAGTAGATTTGTCGCTAGTCGCTTTAAAAAATGGCTAGAGGGCTCTGAAAACTCGCTAAACATGGCGACAAAGTCGCTGAGTTGGCCCCTATTGTGTTTTTTTTAGCGTGAGAAATACAAAGTGTGGCGTGTGAGCGTGTGCACTTCACGAAATGAGTGTCTCACGATCAGCGCGTGAGACTTGAGAGCCCTGTAATCCCGTTGGGCCTGCTGTGTTTAGCTGTTAGCTCATTATTCCAGTCAGAAATAAACTTTTTGTTTCCACACTGAGTGACTTCAAAGATCATTCATAAGATTCTCACTGTTCATAACCATGTCACATAACCCTACTTTGAAAGATCTGGACTACAGCTTTAACTGTCAACCCTCCAACAGGTGTGGAGTACAAACATACAATTACATTTAAATCAGGCAGTCGGTGCTCCTACAGAGACTGCACACAGTTCTCAGAAAATCCAACTTTCCACAGACTGCATCAGAAGGACAGTTAAACACAGTAATCAGTACTTTTTTTTCCCGTTTTTGTATTTTCTCTGTTTGTACATTTAGATAGCTCCAACGGTTGTTATAAATTCTTTTCGATCCAACTCTCTGTATCTCCCAACAATCTGCAGTCAGCCAACCTAAAATCACACAGCTTGTCTTTGTCCCCAATTCTTCTCCACAAAATAGTTTTCACTTTTAAACTCAACGTAAAAAAACAAACAAACACAGAGCTTTACTTCCGCTCTCTACCTTTAAAGAAAACCTGGTCTTTAATGCTCCGTTCAACAGTCCTTTTAAGCTGCTTTCTGCCACTTCGTTTCTCTTCGAGCCAGATGTCAGAAAATCCACATTCGTCTAAAACTCGTTTAGACAAATTTTTCAAGGTAACTTACAAACTTCATTATTGTGCAGTTCAGCTGAACAGTCATTGTTATTATTATGTCCTGTCACAGTGAAAGGCAGGCAGCCATATAACTGTCTGGGTCTGTGCATGTCTGTTAGCAAAATATCTCCTGAACCGTTTGACAGATTTTAATGAAACTTTCAGGAGATAATCATTGGATGCACAAATACAGCTGGTTAAATTTGGGAGTCAACCCGATTGAAGATGGCCATGACAGCCAATCAAACCTAAATAACCAAGAAATGTCTATAACTCAGTCAGTTTTATAGATATTTAGCTAGAATTTAGTGTGGTAGTAGCTGCGACTTGTCCTAATCATAGTCTTTAATCGCTACCAGATCGTATGACGTCTTTGAGTGAAAGGGACATGAAAGAAGACGACTGATAGGTGTACCTGCTGGTGCTTCTCAAACTCCAGCTTGATGGGCGACTTGATGCAGTTGCAGGTGTCCTGGTAGGTCTGTTTGAGGGCCAGCTCCATGAGGTGCTTGTGGTACGCCCCGGCCAGGTTGCCGCAGGTGAAGATGATCACATTGGCCAGGACCTGCCACACGCACACACCACATGAAAACGTTAGGAAACACTAGGAGGTGACGCAAATTCCGGTTGGGGTCGTAACCTTTCGCGGGGGAGTTATCGCCCTGTAAAACCAGAGAAACGCACAAACCTCCTAACGCTTTACTGTGGAGCTCTTGGAACGTGGCCTGGCAGATCCTTCGATTGTCTCGTATCTAAAGGCAGCAAAGCGCTCTGAGCATGTTTCGGCGTCGGCGTAGTGTCCGTTCCATTAACGTGTCCGCGAGAAACATCAAATCAATTCTCGTCGACACTCTTTGTTATCTAGCATTGCGTCGTTTTTATTGAGTCCGACAGATCTTTGTTTGTGTCTGCGGTAAATGTCCTTTTTTATGTCCCCGGATAATGAGTCCATTCAGGTCGAGGTGGTCTTTAAGAACTCCCCCCCTCCCCCGAGCACGCTAACGGGCAGGTTTATAAGCGAAGCACCCTGTGTCCCAACAGCAGTAACCCCAGACCAACTTCAAATCCTACACCATGGCATCTGTAGATGTGCACTTTCTTGAGACCAGCTAACCTGCGCCAGCGCAGTCGTATTCGGCCCTCGGCAGACAGAAACGTGCGTTAGATTCGGCAGCAGCGGTAGAACATTCGCTAAAAGCTGCGACTTTGGCGACACGGTTTGACCCACGCGTTTTTCCTGCGGGGGTCTGTGGGTGTGGACAAGTGTCCGTCTTACCTGCCAGACGAGAGGTTCCAGCTCGGTGGCGGTGGAGGTCAGACAGATGCTGAGGGTGACGGTGTGCGAGAGGCAGGTTATGCCGCTGGCGATGATGGCCCATTTCATGGAGAAGGGCAGCATGGTGTAGACCACAAACACGATGAACAGGAAGAAGGACACCTGGAAGCAGAACACATGCTCTGTTGATCTATAAACAGGTGACAATAACTTATTGAGCCAGATTGGGCCGATATTTTGTAGGTAATGGGGTAAAAATGTTATATAGACCAAACCTAGAATGGGTTTTTATTTTATTTTTTGTTTTATTACAAAATTTATTTTCGAGTCGAAAACTGTCTTGCCAAACCCCCTCAAAAAACTGTCTTGTAAATTTTTTTACAAGAAGGTAAAAAAAGGTTTTACACTGAAGGTATCCCGACCACTTCACAAACAGATCAGGCACTAGGACCACACGGCTCATCTCTCGGGCCTCCCTCTGTAGCTACGTGCTGAGAGGAAGAGTCCGTCGAGTGTCTGTTTGAAACAGGATACGCTTGACTTTTTGCTCGTCTGTTCGATTTGAGCGCAAAGAGTGGGTCGAGGTCCACGCGTGCGAGCTGTTCAGATATATCTGCGTTCTTCGCAGTGAGCAGACTTTGATCTGATGAAAATAATAAATGAAGTTTAACTCGAATGTCCTTGGAGTTTCCACGACTCCGGTTCTCGAACGCCTGTCAGAGCACATCACAACTGCAGAATCTGAGTAAATTCATTTCAAACAGATTTTCTTTGTGTGTGTGTGTGTTTTTTCTTCCGTAATTTCAGGCAGAAATGAAAGCTGTTTGGAATTTCATTTATTTTTTATTTTAACTGTTTTATTGACCTGTGGTGAAACTTTTATTTTATTTTATTTTTATTAGAAATCAGCTTGATTTTTCACATTTTTAATTCTGTCTTCCTGCAAGTTAGGAGGTCACGGAAAGCTGAAGGTCTGCCACCTAAATATAGGCCAGTAAGGTGCGACGCCCGTCAGTTGAGTTTGTGGCAAAACCCTTTTAAAAAAATTTCTTTTCTCTTAAAAATACTAATAAAATCTCATCTCATTCTTGTGGACGTAGTATCTCGTCTTGTCCCGTATTACGATTGTCCCATTACAATCCCTGCTTACACGTGATACTTATTTATGTCATTCAGGACAACATGACCTTAAGGTTCGGGCGATCATGTTTGCAGATGACGCTCCGATCTGTAGCGAGAGTCGGGAGATGGTGGAATCCCATTCGCTAACTGTGAGTTTTTTCTCCATTTTTAGAGTGAGTTTTTCTTCCAGTTATAGAAAAAAAGGGGTTATTCGCCACGATTACCTCGACTCAGAGGAAACACTTAACTGAAGGCAACCAACAGACGCCAATTTTTATCGAATTGCTGGAATTTGGAGGCAAAACCACCAAACATCCATTTACAGTTAGCCAAAAAAAAACATTTTAATAAAATAAAAAGCATAAAGCTGTCAATTAAGTGCAAATGGGAAAATGCGCCCAGTGTTTTCAAGTGCTCAGGTTGGTCAAGCAACAGAAACATGAATGGGCTTCACAACCGGCAGCGTGGAGGTTTAATGGAGTGTCGGAACGAGAAGGGCTCTTGATGAGGCCCATCAGCTATCTTGCAGTTGGATTGATAATGCGTAGTTAAAATAAAAATTTGTTCAAACTGGTATTCAAATGCCAAATCTGCTGGCACTTTTGTCAAACGCTGA
>NC_051434.1:17015594-17032314 GCF_001649575.2 Kryptolebias marmoratus
GGGGGACGAGGTTACAGAAACACACATCAGAAGTTATTCCGCAAACTGTGGGCAGGAAACGCCAGCGAACATTTAGATTCGCGTGGTGTTTTGTTTTTTTTTTCTTCTGATGTTCGTCTAAATACGGAGCCCAGCTGTGTGGGCAGCCATCTCTTCCACTGAAAACCATCCAGCACTAAAATGCTGATCCTGTTATAACTTATTGGAACTGAGTGGGCCGCTCTCATAGTCTGATTTCTCTTTTTTTTCTTCTTTTCTTTCAGCGATAAACGGCCAGTAAAACAGAAAGAAACACAACACAATTAAAGCACTAAAGAGATCAAATATTCGCCCCTCGTGTGTGGAAGCGAGACTGTTGGCGGCGAGCGTGAAAAGCGTGTGTGTGCACGGCCGTGTGTGTGTGTTTGCTTGTTGTGCCTTTCTTAATGATAGCCCGTGCCCTAACCTCCTGCTCCGTCCCTGTCCCACTTCCCCCTGCTGACCGTCCAGCCCTTCCTGTTGTGATGGCGAGCAGCGCGACTGGGTCACGGATTCAGCAGAGACTCCAGGCGACCTCTGACCTTCCTGCCTGCCTGTTTTTACTTCCTGTGTCTTTCAGGTTCAGAGAGTCAGGAATCGACCGAGCAACAATTGGAGTGAATGATCCCTTTGGAAACACACCTACACCCCTTCATGTTGCTCATGGCGTTGATTATTTATAGGTTTTTATTACAACAGAATCAATATAGTGGGCTAGAACCTGGGATTTACTCAATAGAATAATAAAGTTCCACTTCCATGAAGCCCAGCTCTGTGCAGCTTATAGTCCTGTGGACGGATAACACAAATCTTTACAGAAGGGTTATCTTTGGTATTTGTTGTTGTTTTCTTTAGCTGTTTTAACCCTCCTGAAGCCCTCAAAGGAGAAAGAGACAAAGAGAGGCAGAGAAGCCCTTCTAACAGGAGGGTTAATGGATCGTGATCAAATGTATGACTAAGAAAAATGATTTAAAATCTGATGATAGAGAGTAAGGCATAAGAAATGAATGCTAATGATGTCTCTTTTTTAAGTTTGATCTGTTTTTCATTGTTCATTAAAGCTGAACTGAAAAGTGTTTTGAAGCCAACATCAGTTGAAAGAAAAGCATAAAATATGCTTATTGGAAAATTTTCAAAAAAACCCCCAAAACATTACTATTAATACCATTTTTTTTTTATACCAAGCATTGAAGAAACCACTTGGGTGTTTTCAGCTTTTTCTGTGAACCCCCCCGATGTGTGACGTTCTCAGAGCTGCTGAGGTTCACAGCATTCAGCCATTCTTCAGTGAGTGGATGAATACCAGTACAATACAGTTCAGTTTGTTGGAATTAATCGTTCAAACCGGCCAGAAAATACTACTGGAGTTTCATTTTTTGGCTTCCGGAAAGATAAAAACCTTCCTCAGATTTGGATCCATAAACTCTGATGTGGGAATTACTATCAGAACTTCGGTTTGGAGCACTTCAAAGGTAAGCGCTGCTCCGACCCTCGTTACTGCGGTGGACTGGATTCACGCCCCCAAAAAACAGGACCTTTTACCAACTTTTTTTTATTTTTAAAAAAAGGCAAATGGAGAGGATGACATGTCCACAGAGAAGGAGACGAGAAACAGAAAGTTTTCCTTCAGACGTGGCGTGAACGCTCGTTGTCATTAAAAGGTCTGAGCTGTTTACAGGCCGACAGCCTGAGATCAGTTTGTGATTCAGAGCAGTTTGTTGTTGATGAAAAAATATAAACAATTCATGTGTGATTAAAGAAAAATCATACTCTAAAACTGTTGTTGATTAGTTTACTCTGGTGTGAGAGTTTGTCACGTTGTTTACTAGTTAGCATCCGGTTAGCATCATTAGCATCAGGTTACCTCCAAGTTAGCAACGTTAGCTCTCTCCTGCCGTCTTTATATTGATTTGCAGTGTTGTGTGCTGATGTCATGACAACAATCTGGGGGTAATCAGTTCTCATCGTTCCACATTCCCAACTTAGTCGCTATTTGCATTGTTTTGTCGGCCATGACGGTCCTGGTGATCATCAGAATCCAAATCTGAAGAGTTTTTATCTGATTCCGGAGATCCAGCCATGGGTTCATGTTCAAACTGGTATGGTTGTTTATTCATTACTCCCACGAAGTCTTCCGGCATTTCTTCGTGTTCAAAAAAAGGCTTCTACTTCCATTTCCACTCGTAAACAACCTAACAGTAGTGGTGTTCTTGTCTGGCTGTGGCACAGCACTCGTCATGAACCCAGGACAGAAACTCTGCCCCACAAATCACCCACTTCAGAAATTATTGACTTAAACGCTAAAAGTATTTTAGGTTTTAGTTTTAAGTCCCTGGAATGTTGTGTGGATGTGTTTGACTAAATAACATTCATGAAATGTCCATTTTTTGAGATCTGATTTCAGTTCAGCTTTAAAGCATGTTTACTCTAAAATATCTATATATGTCATTGCGAAAAGGTAATTGGTCTTTTTATACGAATATGTTGACATTTCATTTAAAACCAAGGTTTATTTATGTATTTTTCCAATGAATATTGATGGAGATTGGCTAAGATTGGTTAAGACTAAGTTTTGAATTTCGGCCCCCTTGTGTAACTGAGTTTGACCCCCCTACTGTAAGGCAACAAAATGAAGGAGACACACTCCTTCACGTCTCTCGTGTTATTGCACGTTTAAGTTTTAAAACCATGGGTTAATGCCTGTTTCCAGCCGCTTCCACAAACCACAAGAAGATCAGATCTCTGCACGGGCTGCTGGCGTTGACCGCACGGTGACTGAACCGACGCTCGGGCACAACTGAACATTAGGTGTAAGCGATTGTTTGCGTGACCCAGTTCTCTTCTAAAAGAAGATCTGAACACAGAGACACAGAGAGCAATGTTGTGTAGGCTCGGACCTTCTGTTGCTAAGGGAACCGGTGCTGACTTCTTAGCGGCTGCTGTATTTCGGAGGGAAGTTTTCGCCACATCCCTGCGCCCCTCCCCTGAACGGGCCGCCGTTCGAAGACTGCGACATCCAGCCTATTTGGGAGGTGGCATTGGAAACGGCGATCCAATTACGACTGTGTCGCCTGCTGCTTCTGTCTGCCGCGCACATCTCCTCAGCACTCCAACCTGAAGTTTGGCGTCTTCGGTCCCTTTTTGTTCATCGTCTTCTTCGGAGCAGACAGGCCCACTAAGTCCCCCCCCCCCAAATGTCCAAAAACACACAGCAGCAGACACATCTACACTCGAATCGCTCGCTTAAGCCAAATCTTAGCAGCTTCGATGGCACAAAATCTGCAGTAACGCACGAAAACAGAAAAAAAAGTGGGATTGTGACTCAATCCTTGGGGCACCAGGTGCGAAAGCCGTGCACAGTCTCGGAGAAATCAAGCGGCGGCCACGGCGAACGGCCTGCTGCAGCTGGATGGCGGCGGACGTGGCTGTGTCACGTAACGAAGGCGGTCAGGTGAGGACGCTCGGGACGAGGTGAGGAGGTCCAAGTGAATGGCTGCCGAGGCGACGAGCGCTTCATTCCCAGCACCTCTGGTTTTTTGGTTCCTTTTTCACTGTTATGAACTCGGTGTGCTCCATCACACACACACCGTTCTCTGAGTAATCACAGCCAATTCAACCCGCTGGGAGCTGGATGGATTTCTGCCGTTCAACTTTCACTGGATTTCTGCCCTGCTGCCGGTTTGTCTCCTCGGTTGGTGTTTCTCTCCTTCTCTTGTTCTGTTTAAGCCAGTCCATTAATTAAAACTTGACCTCCAATGGAAATGTAGAAAGTATGTTTTAAATAATAAAAAAAACACTTAGTGACTCCTGAAATATTACAATATCTTGGGTGATCAAATTGACCTGACATTACAAGGGCTTCTCTACCTCTCTCTATCTCTCTATCTCTTTTCTGGGCTTCAGGTGGGTTCAAATTTGATTAATAGTAGACGTCAACCTAATAAATAACGTCTAACAGTTTCATTTTAATCCGTTCAGTGATTCAGGAGATATTTTGCTAATTGGTCGTGGAATTGAATTCATCTTGATAACATTTAATTCTTCTTTTTTTAAATATCCCAGGATTTAGTTGCGGAAATCTGGTCACTTTGTTATAAACAGTACCTCTTGACGTATAAAAAAGGGAACAGTATGACATTATTTAAGGGCTCAGGATGACGGCTCAGGCCAAAGCACGAGTCGTGATCCGTCAGTAGCTTTCTGTATGTAACCGCACGGACAAGTGTTCACGGTGGGACACCAAAGGTACCTTTACAAGCACTACTCTACTGTGCACAAAAAAGGCGGCAAATTATTCTTGTCCACAGAAAGCTGCAATTTGTTCATGCTCCATGGCATCTGGAATAGGATTAAAAAAATAACCTTTTTTTTCCTGCGAGAGGCGCAAAACAACACAAATCAGCCGGATTAGGAGTTAATTTCAAGGTAAATCAGAGTCATGTGTTCTTTATCAGTGAGGCGATAAGACCTGGGTGGCCTCCTGCTTTTATTTATAGAGGGAGAAATTAAATTAATGAAAAAAAGTCTAATCTTCGCAGTTTGTAGAAGTATCTCCAGGCTTCTGCAATATTTAGGTGATCGTTTCTACAGAGTTACGCGCTCCTTTAAGCCACGGTAGAACCGATACAGTAGTGCCATCATACTCCATAAGAATTCAAGAAGTCGGTTGGTGGTCACATGGTTGCGAGCCTTTCACCTTTCAGCATCCACGAGACATTCGGATCAGAACTCCCAGGAAGCTCCTCCCTCCTCCTGCAGCGTTAAAACGGGTTTCTTCCTGCAGGCTTCTCAGCTTCTCTGTCCTTGTGCAGATTTTTGACTGAGACAGTACACGCCGTTTGGCATTTGCAAATATGGCGGTGCAGAATAATACTGAGCGAGCGAAGGGGACGTGTCCCTATGCTGCCCGGCCGAGGCGCACTTCCTCCCGGCCACCACAGCCGCTAAGAGCCGCCTGTGTCTCCTCGCCGTCTTTTTAATCTCGTAGGTTTCTAAGTTTTGCTGGAACAGTCATAAAGACGGCTGTATTTTCTAACAGCCTCCAGCTGCTTCTCAGCAGAGCAGCAGAAGCAAAATGGCTCCATTAAAGCTCACCGGCTTTTAAGCATAAACAACTTCTGACCAATAACATGACAATCAGAGCAAACCTCTGTGAGAAACAGTTCGGACCTTGTGTCACATAGGGGCAAAGCTGCTACGAGAACAAAAATGACGCAATTTTCATCACGCAACCAAGTGACTGAGAGGCTTCGGGACTTCTTATGGAGGATGATGACAGCTTCACCCCCCCTCAATGGTGGACTTCTCCCGCCGAGGAGAAGTCCACCACTGAAGATCAAGCCAGTGACGAGAAAGGTTACAAGAACAATAAAATCCAGAGGAACCCCTGAAAAAAAATAAATGCCTCTTTCATTTTAACTTGTACAATTGTTCACTAGTTCACTAGAATTAGGATGAATGAAAAACAAAAACGCATTCTAGCACAAGAACCTTAATGCATCTGTGAAACACGGCAACGGTAGCGTCATGGTTTTCCAGAAGTTTCCACTATTCAGTTATCATTAAGTGCTGATGTCTGTGAAGACTGATCTAACACCGGAGGAGCTGACAAACACGTTGTAAAACTTTCCAACTCAGCTTTTTGTCGGACCTTTTCTACTGTTAGGACCTGGGTGAAAGCTCAAACGGCGTTTTAGATCCGACATAAACTCAGGAATGTGGAGGACTCGGAGGGATCCGCAAACCCTCACCTGTGTCGGTGGGCAGACGTGGAAGCGGAGGAGTCGCGGAAGCAGGAGCGAGTGATTAATACCGCAGAGTGAGTTTTTTTGCCCTCGCAGGTGGCCGACGGTAAAAATATCTCCACCCTCGAGGAGCGAGAGAGATCGGAGGGTGAAACAGGACAGCGAGGTGAAAGCTCTGTGTGTGTTTGGGGATGACTTAGGGGAAAGGAGGCAGGTGGAGGAGTTGTGGCTGGAAAATGGGAATTGATGAATGGGAAGAGACAGGGCAAGAAATGAGGGGAAAAAAATAAAAAATGAAATCGAATTCTTGAAAGTGAGCGAGTCTGGCTGCGAGCGGAAACCAATGTGTCTGTCTGCTGATCTGCTCACCTCCAGCTCTCATCAGGCCTCATTAACGCAGAATTAATTCTGCGCTACCACACACACACACACATGAATATGCAATGACACATTTAACAAGGTGGAAGATGTTTGTTTTTTTTAACCCATCCACCGAACACACACCCAGGAGCTCTCCTCAGCATTTAAAAAGCTTCATTATCCTCATGTTTTGTTTTTTTTTTAATATTCTTTGTGATTTGTTTATTCGCTGTTTGTTTCGAAGTGTCCCTGAGAAAGCAGAGTCTGGTAAAAGGAGAAGGCAGTTTTAGTTAATCCCAATCAGGACTGCCTGCGTTTGTGTCGATTCAACCACATCTCAGGACACCACCTGCTTCCCAGTCTCGCCAACAACAAATATCAGGGAGCACCCCAAAAAAACCCTTTTAAAGATAATTTCACAGCTTCTATATTTGCCGTGTATTTTTATTTTTCCTCTCTCTCTCAAAGTCTCCGGGCCGTAATGCTGTCACAAGAGGGTAAAGAGCAAATAAAGCATCAACTTTTTGTTTCAAAGGCCACGTCAAAAACCAAGTTTTTTTTTAGGATTTGGAGTTTTTGAGTCAGTTTCTTCCTGGGTTTGAATTTCATGTTTGAGATCTCTGTGGTTAGTTTGTTCTTGTAGTTCAGTCTGGTTCCACGGTTCTTGTTTCTGTGTGATCGGTTTTCTCACGTGTTCCTCTGTGCTGTACGGTGGCCCTGAAGTGCAAACCACTTTGGGTGGGGGGGTGTTAGGGTTAGACACTGAACCCCTCATTGCCTCTGATGTGCCTCATCGGTGTATAAATGGAGTTTAAAGCACTGATTAAACTCTATAGGATGATTTATTCAGATTAGCTTTGTAGAGGTGTAGTAGAAGTGCTATGTGGATGGGTAAACAAGGGAACAGATTGTTGTGAAGCGCTCTGATTGGCTAGAAAGGCGCTACATAAAGTACAGTCCAGTTACCATTGGGCAGAAGGGGCCCTGGGATTATGGGGATATGAGCACGAGCTTCCCAACAATCTCTGTTGGCTCTGTTTGAAGAGTTAACACAAAAGGTAAGTTTCTCTGGTTTTCTAACACCTTTTCTAAGTAACTCACAGGACTCTTGTTCAGGTTCAAACAAGTCAATTAGGTATAAATTGCTTCCCAGCCGATTAGATACGCTGGAAGAATCTCACACCTCAGCGTCAGACGCCTGGTTATAAACTCGTCACTCGTTAGCCATCGGAGTGATTGATAACACCGGATCCTTTATGCCATCGGGAAGTGGAAAGTGTAACTTGAACCACGACACGTTCGGCCGTCAGTTGAATCAAAACCCCTTTTTCGTGGCAGACATTTTGATTTGTCATGGTAACAAAGGCTCACCTCTGTTAAGTGCTCCAGACTAGCAGTCATAATAAGTCCTTTTTTTTTTTTTGGAAGCAGACATTTTAACTTGTCAAAATAGCAGTAAAAGCACAGCTGCAATTCAAAGCATCAAAATGACAAGATTTTTTTTTTTTCCCCAGAGAGTAGAATGACTGACCTGTGAATTGTGCAGTTTTGCCAACTGTAATGGCTTACTGGGACAGTTAATGGACCTGATTCATTGTTAACAACATTTGCCTCATTAGTGCCTATCCTCCTGTGACAAGTCAACATGTCTGCCGTGAAAAGGGTCAGAAACGGGACCTGCACAAAGTGGAATGCATCATTAATACGTTTGTACTTTTGACACGGACTCCATTTGTCCATCTGTTCTGCTGCGAGTCAAACTCTCTCCCAGCTGGTTTCGGTTCGGAAGTGGAGAAAAGCCTCGACGGGTCGTCAGTTCAGAACAGAGCTAACGCAGAGAGACAAAGGCACGGCCATCTTTTTACATCTCCTGACTACGGGAGCACACTTAGTCAACAACTGACCAACACGATGCCTGATTTCTGCTAATGAAATCCACTGAAAGGTGAATTTAAATGGATTTCGACAAACGCTTTTGTGGCTTAGACAGGATTTCTAGCGCCTTCGGTGTGGCATCCAGTGACAACAGATGCAAAGCGACAGCAGAGCTTAAACTGGATCGATGCTGCTAATGACACGGGGGAGGAAATGTTAGCGAAAGACGTCCAAATCACAGGTCCTCTGAGCTTTTTGGTGAAAGTCTTCCAAAGGAAAGCTTCGTCAAAGTTACAGCTTTGTGGTTTTTGAGGCCTTTGACAGCCCAGTCTGGACTAAACTGGATTGTTTTATTTTTCTGAGTTTTTTAAAAAGAAATAATCTTCTCATTCAATTCTAACAATGACGCTGAATTACCCGTGCCCCGTTTCTTGGGGGCAAAAGCGCCCAAATTAACGACATTTCAAAATACAGGAAAAGAGCAGAGAGCAAAAGAGCTCTGGAGTCCACGCAAAGTGAGGTTTTAAAATGTAAAGAAACAACTTTGTTTGCATGTGGATGAGAAGCGCAGAGACAGCATCTAATTTCAGTTTTAAAAGTTAAAACATCTGGCCAGACGAGCACAATCTACATGAAAAATAACTGTACGTGGATAGTGCGCCAAACATCCGAGTTTAGCAACAATCTGATATGCCTGGACGACGTTCCGGCCGTACCTGGTCCCACGGACTGACTCTGCCTCCCGAGAACATGAACAGGTAACCCATGGTGACCAGGCAGGCCCATATCAGCAGGGAGAAGAGACGCAGCAGCCGCTTGAAGACGGACTCGATGCAGACGAGGATGAAGATGGACAGGAAGAGGAAGAGAGCCGTGGGCACCGCAATCAGGAACGTCAAGTGGTCCTCCGTGTTCTGAAGACAGAAAGAAACCCAAAAATATTAATGGTTTCTACCCTTTTTTTACGTTGTAAACAGGAGAATTAACATTTTCTTGAGTTTGCATCGATAAATAAAAAAGAAAGGCAATCTGAGTGCTTGTTTCTCCATAAACTGCGAACCTCTAAACCCTTTTTTTTCCATGTTCCACTGAGGACTTCTTGCCTTTGAAAGTGACTACACAGTCCACACGCAAACAGACGACCAGACGGCGTACAGATCGCCGAGCAGACAGAGCCTGAAGAATGTGCTACTGCATCACTTCCACACTCACACTGTCGGAGTCAGCGTTTAGTAGCCATCCACATACACACATTCTCTCTTTACCGTGGACCAGATACCTCACCCAACACTGCTCTTTGTCACGTCTACTTTTCAGGAAGTTGTAAACAACAAAAGATGTCCGCCTTAAGTTTCTCCACCTGGCTCAGGTCTTATATATTCCTGCTTCAGACAGCCGTTCAAATGACTCTTGTTCCTTTTAAACCCCTTGGCATAGACCGGTTTTTGGTTTCAAGATATATTATATAAATATATATATACATAATAAAAAGTCACAGTGTCAAAAACACTACATTAGCCCCTCCCCCACTTGCTGTCAGTCAGATGTATTTAGGATATTCCTCTGAACGCAGTGGGCTGACCTAAAAGAAAGCTTAAAAAGCAATAAATGAAGTGAGCAATAAAACCAATGAAAGATAGACGAGTTATAGAAATAGAGAACAGAAACCCCTTGATCACGGTTTGGCGCCACAGTCGATGGCTGTGGGGACGTAACTATTTTTGAGTTAGTTTGTTCCGTAACGTCTGCCCGATGGCGGCAGCTCAAACAGTTTCTAACCGGGTTGCGATGGGTCACACGAAATCCTTTGAGCTCTCCTAACGCAGCGGGAACGTTGAAGCTCTTCCAGTGAGGGGAGAGGACTATCTTCTGGGTGTCTTCTATGACCCCCTTTTTTTAAAATCTGTGCCACTGTGCAGCTGGAGAACCACACCGCCCAGGCAGTAAGTCCGAAGGTTCTCGACTGAGCAGCAGTTTTTGTGGGATGTTGTTTATCCTGTGAACCCTCAGGAAATAAAGTCTCTGCCGGACCTTCTTCACCAGCCCGGGTCAAATCCTCTGGGATGTGGACCCCCAGAGACCCTCGCCACACAGTCCCTGTGTGTAGGGACCGGTTGAATGTCTGAGTTCTTCCTCCCAAAGTCCACAATGACCGCTTAGCCTTTGTTGTGTTGAGGAGCAAGTTATTGTCACAGCACCACCACAATTTAAGCCTTTTTTTTTAAGGTAACACTGTTGAGAAACAAACGTTTGCAACAAGCTACAAGAGTTAACGGGCCTGTCGGTGAAACGGACAGCCTGGCTGATCAACTAGCTAACATCAGATCGTCAGGCTCCCACTGTTACTAGAACAATAAGTACATTTCAGTCATTACTATAATTAAATAGTAATAACTGACTTTAGTTTATTCTATATTTTTGTGTAGGTCTTCCTTGTTTATATACATCTGTTTAAAAGGGAAAAAAAATCACAAGATCTGCTGGCAAATTAGTGTTTTAGATAACACGGATTTAATTTTAACTCTAAGAAATGCAATTAAATTAAGATTCAGGCCTTGATCTTTAAAATATCTTTAACTAATGACAATAAACAGATTTAAAAGCTGTGCCATGAATCATATAAAACCTGACTCCCTCCTTAAATCGACATAGTTTTAAATGTATTTCTGTCACTCCTGCAGTTACCTTTTATTTGGTCAAATGAACATTTTCAGCATTTCATTTTTTTTAAATCAAGAATAACAATGACTCTTTTTTTTTTCTTTTTTTTTAAAAATATTACCCTCTCACAGTTTGACACTGAACCCGCTTTAGCTCAGTCTTAATGTGGTGATTCTGCAAAGTTCACTGAATTAAATGTAACACTTATTAATCCTTCAAAGAGGGGAATTAAGTACCTGCTCCACAATTATGCTAATCAAATGACAAGGGAAGGCAAGAAGGAACTTTAGATATTTTTTTCTTAACCTTCCTCTCAGATGTAGCAATCCTGCTGTGAGCTAAAACTGATTCATTAACTTGAATTGAACCCAAACAGTTTCTTTTTCTTTTTATTATTCTTATTATGTTTCCCTTGCCCATCAGAAACCAAATCAACAGCAGTACAGAAAGCTCTCTGCACCTTGGAGCTAAATGTGACCCCGAAGTGACTTTATTTTGAAATAATGAACTGTATTAAAAGTCGGGACATGACATTTTTAGATTTCGCAGCTTTGGCTGTTTGTTTTTGTGTGAAAATCTCACATTGTTGGAAGTGACGAAGTGCTTTCCGCTGACACAGAAAACCTGCGAACAAATCCAGTTAGAATCAGATCACATGGAGAGCACCAAATCTACCCTAATCGTGTTCCAGGGGGAAACTCAGGGAAACCGATGGGATTCGCCAGTCGTGCTCTGCAACTTCGCTAAGTATTATAAGTAAAACAAGCCAATAACAGAGTATGTCATGTTTCCCAGTAAAGGCAGTAAGACTACTACGTGTACAGCTGACGGAAATAAAAATAAACAATTTATTCTTTTACCACCTTTCACATGGGAGGCAGCCATATTGGATTTTGTGGTCATTGTTGGTCAGCTGATGACTAATCAAGTTGTGTTTTTTTAGTTCTGTGTAGATAATAGTGGTGGTGGAGTGGTTCTAGTAGTTCTAGGGTTATTCCATATGAAAGTCCAACTTCTAAGAGCAAAGTAAACACATAAACAATACATCCCAGTACCACAACTCACTCCTGTTGTCACAGCTCTAGCAGGACAAGCTGAGTCTGGTCTTGTTACAATAAAGCATTTCTGGGTGATTCTATAATTGGAGATACATTTGGCATTTTGAAAAATGAAGAAAAAAAAAATATATATTTCCAATTTTTTTTCAGGTGTTTTATAGAAAATATATTAACGTCTTATAACTTGCTGTTTGTCAAACATTAGCTACATATTATTAATACTTTTTATTAGGAAGAATTTATACGATACAGTCCGATATGTCAACATAGACAATGTTTTGAAAAACACTTCATATTCTAACAAGCTAAATTCTCTTTATTTTATTGCATAAACTGTCCTAATATAACACTACTTCAAACTAAGGCATTTAATTTCAAAATACACGTAAAATATGGCAAAAATACTTAACTATTTACAGAATTGTTTTTGTAGAAGCCAACATTTCTTATTAAAACTCATTAAATACCAACAATTATTTTAAAAAGTAATTGCGCCTATAATACTTTAATACAGACAAAGTCAACCAACAATGTAAAGAATATTAAAAGCAACAATTTTGGGATTTTTTTGTGAAAACTTTTAATAAACGGAGTTGACCTTAGTAACAGAACTGACAGGACAATAACAATCTCTTAACATTTCATTGTAGTTGGATTTAAATAAAAAAAAAAAAAACAATAATTCATTATTTCAAGTAAGAAAACAGTTTTAAAAAGCAATGAAGGAGCCATTAAACATTAAAGGACTTGTAATGGTCTAACTTTTGCTTGCTGTCATTCGGCTGATATTATCCCTATTTAAAAAAGCATGCACTCGTTCATGAAACTTTTGTTCTCTTAAAAATGTATTTATTTATTTCATACATTTACTAAATTGTACTCATTAACTTTTAAAATTACAACTCAATAGTTGCATGATGTTACTCTACCTTGGTAACAGAGTTTGACGGTAACAGAGTTGACAATTTCAAACATTTCTGTTAAAAACTCGACTTGCTAGTAAAAACTACTCTTGGTTTTAACGCTTTTTCTATTGAAACAATTTCTCAGAGAAGGGCAGACTTACCTCTGTGTGCTAGAGATCCTATTAGTAAAAGGAAGTGACAGGATAATGATGGGAAGTGGACACAGGTGAGTGATTACAATTGTAGGCAGGTGGAGCTGTGGGTATGGCAGGAAAACCAGAGACTGACTGAGGAGGAGTGAATGTGGCATGAAACACTGACACAGGGAACAAGAACCGAACTAAAACCAGGATAAACACAGGAACCAAATCAGACAAGGAACGAAACAATCAAAATGCAGAAAACACAATATGAACCCAAACCCTGGCAGAAAGAACCATACGGTGACAGAGTTGACAAAATATCCTCGGACACATATGACACAAGATCTTTTTAATTTATTTACTCTAATATTGTTGCATAATTGACTACTGAGGCGGGTTAGAAACAAACAACATTGACAGATTTCAAAAGAAAAATTTTGAAAAAAAAAAGTTTTTCCATCATATTTTAAGATGGTGGGAAAAAGCAGTGACCAACTCGGACACATTTAAATGTAATTATATCAATGTTATGAATTGTGATGTATTATGATCCATACAAATAACCAAGAAATTATTAAGATTCAAAAAAATGAAAAAAAAAAATTATCAAAGCAGACCAAAAATATTTACCTTGGACACCAAATTTATCTCCAATTCTAGAATCACCCTTCTGTGAAATAATGGCCCTGCTCGACACAAATCCGTTATTGAGCAGCTCCACGTTGGTTTTAAAACTTGAGCGCGGCCGAAGGCCAGCAGCTAGTAACAACAGGGACAGAGCGATAATGCATTTCATTTTTACTTGGAACTTGGAAATTCCAGTGACCGAACAAACTGTTTTAAAACCTGGGTGGAAAAAAACTAGAATCAGACCATTTCCCTGTTTTTCCTGTACTATTTTTAGCCCCAGAAACATCCTTGGTAGTGTTACTACAAACCGGATGGTGCTGGAAACCCACACAAAGGAGGCCGTAACCTCTACCGTCTCACAGCTGCTCAAAACCCAAACGCCAGCAAGAAGCTAATGAGAAAGACGAATTTGGTTGCTTTATAAAAGCCGGTGTGCACATAAAGAATCCTCTCCGACTCTTTCGCTGCATTTCAGAAAGTGTAAATTAGGATGCAAACGGAGAATCAAAGAGCGCACGGCCGCCGCACGCGCCGAGCGCTCCTTTGCCGACTTCACCTGGCGTCCAGACGCCCACGGAAAAACCATTTCAACTTATTCCAAGTCATGATTACGCCGACAGACCCCAGAGGCTAAAATTAGACGCACGCTGTGTGATTACATGCAGGTTTAGAAGCAAAATGGAAATTAGTCTCGCCATGGAAAACGGGTTTGGAGCTGCAGATACAGAAGTATTTCATGCATCAGCTCCACGTAGCAGAGGCAGTATGAGTCAGAGTCTGGGAAGGTGATCCCTCGGGACGGAGCTTGTGACGCCGCCGCCGCAACCCCGCGCGGTGGGACCGGAGCCCGGATTGGACCCGAAACGAGAATGTCTTAGAAACAACGGAGGAACACTTCAGGGATGAGAGCTGTCCTTTTTTCCCCCTCAAATCCTCACACTCTGAGTTTTCAGCTTTTCACCTATTTGTGGAAGCAAAAAAAAAAAAAGAAGCATCTGCATTTTACACATTTCTGATCGAGGCCCGTCTAAATCCGCTTAAACCCCCTCTGAAACCGTTTAAACGACACGGCGTCGAGGGAGGGGGTTGTGTCTGCCTGCTGTTTTGTGTTGCATTGTAACCCAGAACAATCGTTTCCTTTTTTTTTAAAGCCAGCCTGGGTTATCCAGTTTTTCTAGTGAGAGGAAAAAGGGAGGAGGGGGGAGATATAACTGGAGTCAAAGACGCAGCAAAACGAAATATTCGGTAGCAAACGGACAAAAAAAATACACGCCAAATTCATTAAGTCAGGAGTGAAACGGAGGGAGGCCGTTGTGACAGAATCACTTCCTGTGTTCGGTCCCTGCTGAATATTTATCGAGCCTGATGAGGCAGTGCTGGTGGCACGTTCCCCCCCCAATCTGTTCTCGGCCTTGTCGCGGAATTCATCAATAATCAACCGTCTTTTCCCTCCGTTCGCGGCGTGAACGCGTTCTACCCAAACAAGGCGAAAGCCAAAAATAAAAAATAATAAAAGCTTCCAGCGGAGATGGAAAAACATAAATTAGTTAGGGATTTATATATATATATATATATATAAATATACCGTGTGATTTCAAATGTTTTGTCGATATTTGAACCATACGGGACTTGAAAGGGGAACGGGTTGCGTTGATCTGCTGCTCGGTTCGGAAAGTTTACGGCTGTTTTGCGTCATCGATATGCCTGCTTGAGGAGTAATGGGGGAAAACGTGTCAAAAGTGCACACGGCCAGGGTTATTTTTAAGGTTTTCGTCGGTCATTGGCCGCTTTGCCACCATTTTTTCAGTCCAGTCCTTGCACCTGATCATTCTGCCGGAAATTATTTTGTTTGTAAGCACTCTCAATTTGACCTCAATGAATGACCCAGTGTTGTGTCAACATGATAAAAGTAGAATCTCACTGGAGATGAGTCGGTGTGTTCGGGACCAAGTGACCAGCTAGCCACAGTTTTTAAAACTCAATGCCTTCCTGTCGTGTGGACAGCTCGCTAAATTATATTGTCTTTTGCAAAGAACCAAAGGTCATTTTTGTTTTTAGCAGCCTGTCAGATTTGTTAAAGATGGCACCACTGACAGGGATTAAATGGTATTTTTTAACCGAGAAGTTTTTACGAAGAGTCTAACATGGGTAATACAACTTCTCAAGATTGGTGATTTGTTCTGATTTTGTTTTTCCTGTACTATTATTGTTTTTAATTTCTATTATTTAAAAACCTAAAAACAGCCCCAGTGATGATTTACTGGGGCTAATATTATTAATAATAATATTATTATTAATAATCAGGAAGGATTGGGGGCCTACATCAAGGACAGGAGAGCATCGAACACTTACGACCCTAAACTCCATTTTTAATTATACCGAAGTAATTTGGGTAAAAGAAAACAAACAAAAACAAAACAGGATTAAGCACTGAATCCTACTTTTAACCCTGGGCGTTGTTCTTCACAGAGAATTAGGGCCAAGGTGAAAAATTTTTTTTTTCGGAATTCTGACTTTTTGAGTTTTGAGAATTTCTTATTTTATCATTTTTTTACGTAACGCTTGAGTTTTATACATCTTCAAAAAAAAAAAATGCATGCAACACATTAACTCTGAAAACATTGGGAACCCGATTCGAAAACTACATTTAGTTTCAGTTGAGCCGAAATGTGTAAAAATGTTAGAAAACTTTGAGCAAGTTTTGCAACCTATAAAACCAACCTGCGACTTATTGGAGACGGAAAACCAAAACAACCAACTGTGACCATATTGGGACCAAGATATTTGCTGGAATGAAGGGCAAATGTTGCAATTTTCTCAAATATCTGACGACTTGTCGTAAGTACCAACTCTGTGTTATTTCAGTGAAAAAGAGTATTTTTGTGCAACTTTGTGCCTCCGAGTACTTGCCAACCTTGGCAGCACGCGCCTCCCTTCAGGCTCAGAACCCGAGTTGGTTCTGGAATGTTTTCGTTTCGTGTCCCCGGCAGTAGTCGGGCGTTTGCGTGCGGACTGACGATCATTCCCAGTCGCCGGTGACGAGCTCCCGCCACGTCCCGGTAGTGAAACATCTGTCTCAGCCGGCACGTTGATGCTGCCCCCCCCCCTCCCCCCCTCCTCCTCCGGTAACAGCCAGCGATCCATCACCACAAAAACAGACTTTCTTTTTCTCGCGGCGCCGAATCTATCACACCGCTGACGAGCTGCGAACGAAATCTGAAAGGCAACAGACTGGAAAAATGGGGAAACAAAAAAAAAAATTGGTAGTAGGTAATCATAAACTGGCAGGAAACAAATTGAAATTAGGAATGTCAGGTGTGTGTGTG
>NC_051434.1:17032352-17037365 GCF_001649575.2 Kryptolebias marmoratus
ACTACGGGGGTGGGTGGGAGGGTTGTTCTGTTCATTGATTTCTAGAGTAGCTTTATCAGATGCAATATTCACCTCAATTACCTTGTCATATAAAGAAGACGTGCTCATTGCCATGCAACTGCTGGGAGTGCGCACACGCACACACACACACACACACACACGCACACACATTTAGTACAACTTCAAGCACGAGCAAAAAGCAGATATTTTCCCTAAAAGTGTCAGACAAGGCGGAGAAGGATGTGACAGACTTCCTCAGACAAACTCGCCCAAACAACACACACGTTTAGGAGGAGTCTCCCTCCTTAAAAAAAAAAAACACGCTCGCCCACCCGTGGCCCGATCTGCGGCGAAAGATAAAAGCGCTGCTGACGCTTTTGTTCTGACGGAGCCAGAACCTTTTACAACAACATCCTCCACCGGCGGCCCGGCCCAGAACCAGACTGGCCTAGTCGCCGGCACCAAACCCACACCCCTCCGTATTTATTCCTGCCATTCTTCTTCTCCCAGCAGTAATAAATCCACACGCCTCACTGAGTGGCCAATTCATCACTGCAGCCGGAGCCTGTCTGTTATTTAATAGGAACAAAGAGGGTAAAATTAGTCCACATACACTGAATCACAGCAAATTACTGAGGGAGGGGAGGATTGGAGCAAAAAAGGCCCAGAGGTGTGGGGGGAGGGGGGGTACTTAAATGAAATTAATGGCCTTACATTCCCTGAAGGATTGCATATCGCGCACTGCCAGAGTTTTAGACTAAAATCATTTCATGATGAAAGCTTGATAAAAAACACGCTCAGAGTATGTGTTGGCGATGACTCTCAGCTACTACCACGTCAAATTTGAGCGCAATATCTGAAAAATTGACTGAGTTGGAGCAATGTTTGCATTTTCTAACGTCAGCTGGCTGTGGCAGCCATCTTGACTTGGATTGGCTCTAAAGGTTAATCAGTTGTAGGTGTTCACCCAACAATTACTGTCTAAAAGTTTTATTCAAGTCCGTCCTGTGGTTCATAAGATATTTTGCTAACAGACAGATGGCGTCGACTCCAGTAGCAGGTAACCAAAGTTTTAAACACAGATCTTGCGCGAGCAGAGAGCCTACAGAGTTGAAGTTAGGGATGACTCTCAGCTACTGCCACAACAAATTTCAGCTCAATATCCGTAAACTTAACGGCGTTGGAGCTTTTTTTTGTGTTTGCTAAGACCACCTTGCCGTGGCAGCCATCTTGAATTGCGCCGCCTCAGAAAGTCAATCAGCTGTAGACGCTCGTCCAGTGATTACGGCCTCAAAGTTGTTAAATCCGTTCTGCGTTTCATGGGATATGGAACAGGCGCAAAAAAAACAAAAAACATCACAGCTGAAAACCTCGGGATTAGTCCGCCGGCGCTCCTGCGGAGACCCCACCCACGTAGAGCCAAGCAGGAGTCGAACGGATCGCCCCCGACGAATGGCAGCAAACGATCAATTTGAGGCGAGAACAACAGCCGAGCGCTCTGAGTGGGCCTCTCTTTTGTGCGCCCGAACAACACTTCAGGAACAATGGCTCGCGTTTGCGGTTAAGTGTTTGTCGCCCGACAACACTTTCCCCAGCCGACGAAAGTGGCCCCGACGCCCACACAGCTGTGAGCCGAGCTCTCGTCACATCCACTCTGCCGAGCGTGACACGTCGGCCGAGTCCCGTTCGACAGAAAAAACAAAACAAAACTCTTTGAACGGGCTGAAGAGTCATTCCACCACCGGGACGTTTGTTGGCGGAGGATTAAAGCGGCGATGACGAAGTTTAGAGTTTCGAGAGATTCTAGGAAAGATCGGCCCTCGATGGCCAACCTTAGTCGGTGTTTACTGACAAGGACAAAGACCCCAAAACTGACAGACGCAGGAGCTCCACGTTCAGACCTCGTGCTCTGCTTTGTATCAGCAGCTCTTTGTTTCTTAGCGTTACTGCCACCGTATCTGAGTCCGTCACTTTCTGATGGCGCCACCCGCCGCGTTCTGACCTGTACAGGGCTCCGTGGAAGGAGAACCAAAGGAATCAGCTTCTAAAAACGCACTGAAAGAAAAAGCCAGACTGGAATTTGCCAAAAAGGATATTAATAAGAACCGAAGTTTCTTTTTGGGGACCACTTATAGTTGACCAGATATAGTTGCTATTTTAAATTATTCTTATCATGGAAGGGCATGGGGCTCCGTTACTGCAAACGATGCAAGAGTCTGGTTCTTATTGCCTCTTCAGAGGTCTGACTTAGTCACCGTTTCTGTTCATGACTTTATGGACAGAATTTCTCGGTGCAGCCAGGGGGCAGAAGGGGCCCGGTTTGGTGGCCTCAGGATTCCATCTCTCCTATTTGCAGATGATGTGGTCCTGTTGGCGTCATCCTGCTGTGATCTCCAGATCTCACTGGAGCAGTTTGCATTCGAGTGTGAAGCAGCTGAGATGAGGATCAGCACCTCTAAATCTGAATCCACAGTCATCTGTCAGAAAAAAGTGGACTGCTTTCTCCATTTTGGGAATGAGGTGCTGCCTCAACTGCAAGGCAAAACTCTCTGTTTACTGGTCGGTCTACGTTTCTACTCTTACCCTTACCTATGGTCATAAACTCTGGGTAGTGACTGAAAAAATGAGACTGCAGATACAGGTGCACTAAATGAGTTTTCTCTGCAGGGTAGCTGGACTCTCCCTTAGAGATAAGGTGAGAAGTTCTGTTATCTGGCAGGGACTTGAAGTAAAGTCGCTGCTCCTCCACATCGAGAGGAGCCAGTTGAGGTGGTTCAGACATCTGGTAAGGATGAACCCTGGATGCCTCCCTTGGGAGGTGTTCCAACTGGGAGGAGGCCCAGAACAGGCTGGAGAGACCATGTCTCTTGGCTGGCCTGGGAACGTTTTGGAAACCTCCCAGAAGAGCTGGAAGAGGTGGCTGTGGAGAGAGATGTCTGGGCTTCTTCTGCTGCCCCAAATAATGGATGGATGGATGGATGGATGGATGGATGGATGGATGGATGGATGGAAGAACGCCAACCAATTGGTCTGCGCTTGTATTTTGCTAACAGATAGACACGCCTTTTTTTTTTTTTTTCAAAAAATTCCAGACTTATAGCCACCAACATTCTGCTTTGACATAAAAAAAAAAAACACCGGACATCGTCTGTTCTATTTTCCCAACGATTCGAAACATTCCGTGTCGTCCTTTTTCCACGTTCAAAATCAAAGCTGACTGGAAATCTTAACCCCTGATCCGTTCAGCTTCGCGGACCGCTGACAGTCCGATGGCTGAGGCTCGCTCCGCTCCAAAGATGTGCTTCAAAGTATCGTCTCCGCCGGGGATGGATTAATGTGCAGCGGAGTGGGCTACAGAGCGTCTCGCAACTTAGAAGACAGAGACGGGAGGAAGCGAGGAGGACGTCTCCCCCCCGTCTGTGAACGACCGGGTTGGCAAACACAAAAGTGGGTTTTCCGGAATGTTTCCCTAAGAAAAAGAAAATCGGAGAGGAGAGGAGAGCACACGGGCGGCTCGTTATCGGCCAGCGGACCACGAGTACAGAAGAGTGGAGACATCGATATTTTCAAACGGCATAAATAGATTCTGGAGGAACAGCTCGCCGCCACCCGGATGCTCGTTGTCGTTCCGGCTCTCCTCTGGCGGCGCTGGGGAAGAATGCGATCGCCCGTGTCTGTGCATGTGTTTCTGCGTCCGTCTGTTAGCAAAATATCTCAGGAACCGCTGGACGAGTTTTGATCAAACCCGCCTGAGGTAACCCCTGGATGTACGTCTGCAGCTGATTAACTTTTGGAGCCGGCCTAATTCAAGGTGGCTGCTGCAGCTGAGCAACCTCGGCCGGCAGGAAAATAGCGATCAGCAGTCAGTTTTTCCAGATACGAGTCTTGGGTTTGGTCCGACGGTGGCTGAGAGTCGCCGCCAACGCTTGCTCCGAGTGTCGAACAGGTGGCTCAAGATCTGCGTTTAAAACTTGCCACTAAAAGCAGGAGTTAACCTTGTGTGTCTGTTAGCAAAATATCTTCTGAACCACTGGGCAGAAGTTCATGAAACTCACAGAACATGATCATTGGATGTACGTTTACACCTGATCAACTTTTGGAGCCAATCCGATTTAAGATGGCCGCCACATTAACAGACCTTTCCCAAACACATAAATGGCAATAACTCAGTCAGTTTCAGGAGTATTGAGGTCAGATTTGGAGTGGTAGTACCTGAGAGTCGTCCGCGACACACGCTCCGAGCGCTTTCAGATCGCGCAAGGTTTTTGTTTGAAACTCCGACGTGCAAGGTGACGTACGACGTTACAGGCTTGGGTTTTAGTCGGTGAAATGAATGTATGGAAAGAACTTTGGCTCTGACCTGCCACACATGATTGTCTTCTTTCTCAGGAAGCAAAATGCTAAAAAAAATTAATTAAAAAAAATAAATAAATAAATAAATAAAGAGCCGTGTCAAAAACACGTCTTCTCAGTAAACTGTCTTTCCTTGAATGTAAAAATAGACACTTTATTGAAAACGGGACTTCTTTTTTTCCCATTTCCTGTCAGGACAGCAGTAACGTGTTGATATTATTATGATGATGATGATGATGATGATGAGGCTCAAACTCCTCCTGACCTCCTTTTTGGGAGCTCAGCTGCCCACACACACACACCTCCTGTGTAAACACTCGCCTCGGCTCACACACACACACACACACACATGCGGGCGCGTGCGCTCACCAGTCCTGAAGCGAAGAACACGGCCAGCAGCGCGAGGCAGGTTCCCATGACGATCAGCAGCAGGAACACGATCAGCGGGTGCTGCTGGCTCATCCTGTAGTACGACTCGTACAGCCAGTCCTGGGGCTTCTCGCCCTCCGGGCACGCCTCGCCCGGGAGCCCGGGGCACCCGTCCCCCAGGCCCTCAGGCCCCTCGGCGCCCTCGCCCCCATCGCTCTTCTCCAGCAGGTAGCGTCCGCGGGTCCACAGCGCCTCCTGCCACATGGGTAGCGGGCGGCGGCGGGCGACAGG
>NC_051434.1:17037598-17053421 GCF_001649575.2 Kryptolebias marmoratus
GGGGGGGGGGGAGTTTGCTCGGCTCGGACTGATCGATGGACGGCCGAGTTCAGGCGAGCCAACTTTCCAGCTCCCGCAGCATCCTCTGCCGCTCCTCCTTCTGCTTGGAGGTGACAAAACTGAGTCAGGACGGTGTGAAAACCAATCCTCTTCTTCCTCCTCCTCCTCCTCCTCCTGATGCTGCTGCTGCCACAGAGGCTCGTTGGAAGAAGGAGGACGAGACTTCGCTCCTGCTTCTGATCGCCGATGGAGAGCAGGGCAGCCTCTGCTCACTGCTCACCGAGGCAGCATGTTACTCTGCTGAGGCCAGATGAAGACTGAGGGTGTGTGTGTCTGTGTGTGTGTGTGTTTAACTGGGAGGGAGGAGAGAGACAGTACCACTGTGTGCTGGAGAGAGAGAGAGAGAGAGAGAGAGAGAGAGCGCGCTCATGGGTAAAAAGTGTGTGTGGTGTACCTCGCAGAGGAGCTGGAAATGTGCGAACAGTGATGTGAGAGCGAGTATGTGAAGAGCCGGTGGATGGCTCAGGACTCTGAGGGTGTGTGTGTGTGTGTGTGTGTTTGCACAAAGTAAAGCCAAAAAGAAGAAAAAAAAAAGGAAGTGACCCGAGACATCAATGAGAGCGAGAAAGACGAGGAAAAAGTGTGAAGCTGGCAGAAGCTGGAGGGAGAGGAGGAAGAAGTGTGTGTCATCATGAGTGTGTGTGTGTGTTTGTGGAGAGCAGAAAGAAAGCGAGCGAGAGGAGCCGCGACAGCTGCAGCAGCGAACCAAGAGGAGCAGCGGCGTGAGGAGGGAACGAGGAGGGAACGAGAGGAGACGAAGTCAGGAAGAGGAGAGGAAAGGAAGAAAAAAAAACAACAAAACCAAAACACAAACCCCAGGAGACAGACAGGAGTGTGGGAGGAAGAGAGACTGGAGCTTCAAAACAAGGAGAGGGAGAAGGAGGTGGTAATGAGGGAGAGTCTGAGAGCGTCGGTGTCTGGGTGTCCTGGTTGTGAGAGTAAAAATAAAGATTTAACGAGTATAAATCCAAACACACACACACACACACACACAGCCGCCGCAGCCGTCGCGCTGCTCGACGCGACGCCTCATGTGTCCCAGATTCCAAAGTTTTCCTTTTCTTTGCTCGCTGACCACAAAGAGCGTGCACGCAGACTGCAGGCTGCAGGTAGACGGGGAGCGCAGGTATTTTGGGGAACCGTGGGCTCGGCGGTATCAGACAGCAGCCAGCGCGAGCCAACGAGCGACAAATCGTTACAAAGTCGCCACAAATCGAAGCCCGTCAGCAGCCGAGGCTTCCAGAGGCCGCTGACGGGCCGCGGAAAAACTGCTAGAGATGGATCCCTGCTGGTAATTCAATTTTTTTTTTTTTCCCTTGTGGGTGTTTTCAACAATACTCTAAAAACCCCAAAAAGCACCAGTTTTTTTGGCCTTCTCTGGTTTAGGATCAGATCTAAATGCGAGTTGCGCAGACAGATAAATTTAGTTTTTTTGCACTAAGAGTTCATTAAAATTTGCTTCAACAATGAGTCCTTCTCAGTCTCAGCAGTGACACAACACTTATTATCGTTAACTGGATTTTTCCCTGGGATTTTGGACTTCTTTGGGATTCCTCCCATTTCTTGTCTTACCTCTCTCCAGCTCTAAACAGACTATAGTGGAAAGCCCTGTGTGTGTGTGTGTGTGTGTGTGTGTGTGTGTGTGTGTGAATTGGTGAGTGGGAAACATCGTAAAGAGCTTTGCCCGTTTCTGTTCTCGTTTTCTGTCATTTCTCAGGTGGAGCTGTGGCCTGGCTGTTCACTCTCCTGGACCCGCCTCACATGCGTCAGCTCTCCGTCCACTCCACTCTGGATATATTTTTTAAAAATGAGAATTTCTACACACAAACTGAGGGTTTTTTTGTACATTTTTCTTGTAAATTAGTGGAAAGTCGAGATACGGAGCTTTTCAGCAATTTTGAGCAAGATTACTTACACGTAAAATATTCTGTCTTTCGGGGTCTGTCTTGTCCTACACGGTCATCGTCAAACTTTGATTGCGTGCTCATTGGGTTAATAATTGAGAGGAAACTGTAAAAGTTATTAAAAATAAGGCTTTTGAAGAATTTTTAGCCAAGCAAAGTATGTTCTTTTCTCCTAATTTTGCTGATACATCGTAAATGTGAAAATTATTCCTTCCTAGTTTGTGTATTTCAGCATTTTTATTAAAATAGGTGGATGAATATATATACATACAATTAAAAAAATACATATATATTTCCAGCCTGCTCATTCAGACCCTGTCTACATTACTTTCAATATTTTTTTATGCACATATATTTATTTTCTGTTTACATTTCTGTTTTCTGTCCACACTTTTAACAGAAGTGCTGAAATACCAAGTTGCACCTCCAGGTGGCAATAATGTCCACATTAACAACACATCAAAATACTGAAAATAAAGCAATGCTTAGCTTTATATATATAGTTTAGTTTCCTCTCAATAATAATCATTTCAGTGTCTGATCAAAGCTTGACAGAAACAGGATCAGCGTTTAATTGAAGCAAGCCCAGGGAAAATTATAAAAATGGCTCTTTTTTTATTACAAAGTAATAATAGGTATGTGCTAATTTAAAAATGGCGGATACATCAATGTTTCAAAAAAAGCTCCATATCTCCCTGTCCACACCAGTCCACCAATAATGGAGTTTTAAAACTCACCTGCCTGCCCACTCTCCACTGAACCGTCTTTTATGTTCCTGAACCTCCACATGAACATGGCCTCTCATTGGGTCTGTAAACACAAACATCAAGTCAAACGGATCTTGCTCCAGCTTCCATGATCATCGTTTTTTCATCGTTTTTCAAATCTGTCAACAAAATATTTTATTTCACCCAGACTCCGGGTCCAAACTTGACCCTTCTTTGTTTCCATACACAGACTCTCCATCACATTTAGGCGTGTGCTCTGACGTGAAGTCCTCAGTCAAGAAGCTTGTAAAAAAAAATTTCCTAATATTTTTTGAGCACTAGGAACATCATTAATGCTGCTAAATCTAATGTGAAGCCTCAGGCCTGAATTTGTTCTTTGACAATCTTTTTCTTTCAGGACCCCTGCTTTAAAAAAGAAAAAAAAAAAAGCTTGCAGACCTCCTTGGCTAATATCACATTCTGAAGCGTGACATCGCCCTCATCTTGCGTGACCGCGGTGTTCCCGGGGTTGACTGCTTCCACTTTCACTCCTCGAAACGAAAGCGGCAGCTCTGCGGCCGAACAAACTCCTCAGAAGGAGCCTTTGTTCGTCCCGAGGCTTCTCCTTCCCTTCCGTCACCGGGTTTCTGTAAGCCGCGCTGTATAATCGGGCCACCATTTTGTCCGTCGGTGCTTAACACGCCAGGTTATGTATTTTACATCAGATAGGCGATCTTGTAGTCGCGGGACATAAAAAAATCCCCGTACTTTCTCAAATTCACGGCGACTTTTCCCAATCCATTGGACTAAATGCTAAAGGGCAGGTGATCAAAACGGACGTAAAATCTTTTCCGCCTGGATTTTTCACGAGTAAAACAGAGATTTGTTGATGTTTTCACTGCCAAGCTAAAAAACAACTACTGTCTATCAACCTGTCTGCCTAAATAATACTAATAAATACAAAAAAAAAGAGGCTAAATTATTAAATGTAAAATGTAAAGTCTTCAACGAGCACAAAAAAGAGCGATAACTGGTTAAAGACTAAAGCCCTGAATACACACCTTAAGCCTTTTATTAACTCTCACAGAGTGCGTTGGAGGATGACTCCCAGCTACTACCGCACCAAAGCGTAGCTGTGGCGGCCATCTTGTATTAGTTGAACTAGCTGTAGACACGCACAGACAGACGATTATGATCATGACAACGAGCAATAATGAATAATTAAACGATGAGTAGCTTTATAAATATGCACACATCCATGTTATACACATCCATTACAGTAATATATACTAAATATTACTAATAATATGAAATATTAACTGCCTGCAGGCCGCAGAGGAGCAGAGTATTTGTCCTGTTCTACTCTCCTCAGCTGTTTCCCTGTCAACCGTCCCTCATATCTCCGTGTTTTGTGGTCGTTTTTGTAAATAAATCAGCCCTAAACGGTCAGCATCGTGTATTTTCCAGCTGACCCCTCTATGTCTTCTCGTCGAGCTGTCAGTCGTGGCTGCTCGGACAAGTCCCTCCGTAGGAAACATAGAAATGTTTGGCCTGTGAATGGTGGTAATCCAATATTTATAATTATCCTAAAAAAACGTGTCATTTGTGAGCAAAAACAGTGGTTGTTCGTACTGCATTATTCAGCAGCGAGCGCGCGCGTGTGGTTTTAGTGTTTTTAACGAAAGCTCGGAGCCCTCCGGGCGCCAGCTGGCTCCAGCTCGAGCAGAGCCCGCCGCAAACGTGGCAACCCGAAGGTGTTTTGGCAGACGTCTTCTGTTTTCCTGTTTTGGTTCGCTTCACAAACGGTCATTACGAAAAAGAGCCATAAATACGTCCTACATCTGACTGTGGAATCAGTGAGAACACGAGTGTGAACGGCCACGGTGAAAAGTCATTTTGTCTTCTTCCTGTCGAGACAGAGACATCTTGGGGATCAGAGCACCGCTTTGTTCAAGGTCCATGTGACAAAAGGGAGGACAGGGTGAAACTTTTAAAAGGGAAATAGAAAGTGGTTTTGAAACAGGGATGTGCGGTCAGGGGAGAAAAAAAAATGATAACATAAAATGAATATTAATATTAATAATAATAATAATTATTATAATAATATTTGTCCACTGATCTTTATGTATGAGTAATTTTCAAACATTTTTATAGTCAAAATCGCTGAAATTGCATATTTCCTGTTCAAATATAAGGGTGAAACGCGAGGTGCGGCAGCAACGAGCCGAGCTTCACCTTGGATTGAGCAATCCATCACAAACTGGGTTGATACATGCAATTGTCCCGTGCCTGTTGCCGTACCGCTGCATGTCGTCAATATAATGGTTTATATACCCTGATTTTCCACAGTCTGGCTAATGTCTTTAACCATTTACGGTTAATGTTTGTTAGTGACATATTTAGTTTTGCTGATGGGACATAAAACCGCGGTGAAAAGGCACAGGGTGAGGCAGGCAGTACTCTGCCGCACTGAAGGGGGCGCACGTGAGCCAACGGGAGCTTGTTGCTGCTGTCCTTTTACACAGAGGCGAGTGAGAGTCACGTGCACTGCTGCCAGCCATTAATTCTCCAGCTTCCTGAAGGACAAGAAGGTTTGATGGATGTGGTTAGTTTAGCTGCTGGTGAAAATTACAACCCAAAGTCTGGAGTTAATGTTTAGAAGAGGAGAATCTGAAATACAAACCTTTACCAGAAGAACCACCACCTGTTGGACCGGCACCAGCCACCTCTCGCTGTCCGGACTGTGTGACATCACTGTAAATCTTGGGGGTTCCTCTTGTGAAATGTGGGGCTCCAGTTCCCGACAGCATCACTCCAGACCAAAAACCGGTCCTCTTATTAACAAAACTTCTTCTTCTGCTTCCATTTCCCCTGATAAACACTGAGACAGTAACCTCCTCAGTGTCCTACAGCGGTCTGCCACTGCTGGCCCCGCCCCCTTCTACAGCAACAACTGAGGACGTAACTCTGCCCACTTCAAAAAAACTCTAAAAACAAGCCATTAACGTTTTAAATCAGAGAAACTGACCACTGGAGGGTTTTATAATAGTGTTGAACTGAAAGAAAAACATTAAAACTCATAATGTTGACATTTTCTTTTATTTCCCCTTTAAAGCTATTTGTCACACTGGGAGCTCAGGAACAGTGGAATCAGTGGCTGTAAAGAAAGCGACAAAGGGTTGAAATCTGTTATAAATGACTCTAGTTGGTTGAAGTATTGGCTGTAATGACCCTGATACTGATTAAACACTTCCTGTTGGTCTGTTGTTAGAGAAGACTGAGTCGCACGGCAAAGTTTAAAACTAACATCTCACCTGATCTGTTAGGAGCTCATATGATGTGTTGGGGAGGACTCTCAGCTACCACCACGCCAGACTTCAGCTCAGTAGCCGTAAAATTGACTCATATGATGTGTTGGGGAGGACTCTCAGCTACCACCACGCCAGACTTCAGCTCAGTAGCCGTAAAATTGACTGAGTTGTAGACATTTTTGTCTTGGCTTGTGTGGGGTTTTTTTTTAATTTATTTTTTTAATCACACAATCAGTTAATTAAAGAAGAAAAACAAAACAATCAAAACAACAGATTGCAATCAGGATTACATTTTATACCACAATAAAGACATAAAAATAAAAAGCTATTCCAATCAGTGACTATAGATCAGGTGGTTCCTATGGGTGTGATTTTCTTGATTATATTTTGGAGGGGGGTTTTGTTGCCTCAAAGTTGGTCAAAATTGTTCTTAATCTGAGGAAGAAGTAAAGACAATAACTGACCCCGAGGCAGCTGTTGAACCAATCTATCTGACAGCTTTTAAAACCACTTAGTTATGTGTTTCCTGGCTTTTTTTCCCCAAAAAAGTATATTTATTGAGATTTTATAAGTTTATATAAACAGCTCAAACATTCTGTGAGATATATCAACAGTGGGATTGTTAGTTGGGCAGTGTTCAAGCCAGAAACAACACACACAAAAAAAAGCCACAATATGCCTCTCACAATCGTAATTACAATGCAGCCCATCACAAAGTCCACACATCATCTCCATTTCCAGATATCCAGTTCAACAGTTTATGTACATCAGGAGTATTGTCTTTGAGAACATCCTCAGTCACTCGCTCCATCATCTGTCATGTTCAGATCTTTAACATACGTGATAAAGGGATTCCAAATGCGCTCAAACCAATCCTGTTTGCCCTTTAAAACATATGTAATCCTTTCCAGAGGGAGTGTAGATGACATCTGTCGGGTCCATTGGTTGACAGTCGGTCTGCGAGTCTTCTTCCAAAACATCTTTTTGCATTGAGTGAACTTAAGTTTATAAATATTCGTTCATTTTTACTGTAATTATGTTTCCCTGGATACAGCCCAAACACAAACAGCTTTGCTCGGAAATGATTTCCTCAATTACATCTTTTACCTCTTTCCAAAACAGCAACATTTTCCTACAATACCACATACAGTGAACTAAAGTACCTTTTTCTTCTGTATATTTTGAACATACATCAGGTACCTCCCTGTTATACCTTTTGAGGTTCACTGGTGTTATGTAAACCCGCATTAACCATTTGAATTGGATCATTTTAAGGCCTGTATTGAAAGAGCTAGTATGGGCCGATGCACATGCTGCTCGCCAAGCTTCCTCGGATAGTTCTGGTGCTGAATCTTCCCTCCAAGCTTGAAGTCTCTCGTGAGATCCTTCAGAGGTATGCAACATCATTGAGTGATAAAACTCAGATATTATACCTTTCCTTTCCTCTTTTGTTAACATTTTTCCCCAAAGTTGACTTGGCGGGTCTTGTCAGCTCATTATTCTGACTTGTTCTTATAAAATTTCGGAGCTGAAGATATTTGAAAAAGTGTTTCCTGTCTAAGTGAATTTTATTTTGGTAAATCTTGAAAGCTCGTTAATATGTCCGACTCCGGTAGATAAAGAGTTTGAAATAATTGGAGTCCTTTGTCTTTCCGTGCTTTAAACGTTGCGTCAGCTCTACCAGGTATAAATAACTGGTTACCCCACACTGGACTAAACTGAGATAAACAAATTGGTTCATTGAAAATTTTCTTTACTTCTCTCCATACTCTTATCATGTTTTTAAGTAACGGGTACTCAGTCCGTTTCAGCAGCTTAGTTATTGAATTTTAATATAGATATGATGGGAGACCCTGAGTCTCCATGTCAGTCCAGTGTGGAAAATGATTAGTGTAATAAAACATCGTAGACCTTAGCTGCACAGCAGAATAATACAAATGGAAGTTGGGACATTTCAAGCCTCCACGGTCATGAGGGAGGTAGAGTAGTGATAAGCGGAGTCTTGACTTTCTGTTATTCCATAAAAAATGTGTCATCTTCTTCTTTATTTGTGGGAAGAATTCGGGAGGAGGTGGAAGGGCAACATTTTGAAATATATAGAGTAGCTTTGGCAATATATTCATTTTTATTGCATTTATTCTTCCAATCATAGATATTGGCAGCGGCATCCATCTCTCAAATAAAATATCAACTTCATTTAATATGCGACTGTAATTGGTCTCCACTACCTGTTCAAGATCTGAAGAAATGTGTATTCCTAAGTTTTCCCGGCTTTTTATTTGTTTTTCTATCAATCGTCTCCACAAGAGAAAAACTCCAAACTAATAAGAACAATGTGCAACTTTAAAGGGGCTCACTGCAAACTATGCAATCAAACACTAAAAAAAGGTTCTCCTGGTGCAGTTTGAAAGAGTTTATTGCAGTGTTTTTTGTTTTTTTTTCTATATATTGTGGTCGTTCTAAAATGTGGGTACGTGCTCAATGTAAACAAAGCACTCAGCCGATTCTGCTGCAAACCAGATGGAAGCTCGAGTCACGTGGCTGACCTGCATTAGGCCGGCTGTGGTCTGTGTGGGTAAATATGGTGGAACGGGACAAACAAACACACGTGGCATCCGGTCACACACTTTTAATTTAAGAACACATTAACCACTGATATAATAGGAATATTGTGGGGTTTTTTTTTTTCTTGAGTCTTTCTGACTTTGCAATTGGGTGTCTTTCACCATTTCTTTGGTGTTATCATTTTGGGTCTTTTAAAGCGGAGATTGGTGAATATCTTACCTGTTGTAGATAGCTCTTTGAACGCCCTTCAACAAAGGTATTATTGGTTTTTTTTTAGACCGAATTCAAAATTTACATGCAGAAATGAGAACATTAATAATAATAACTGAACACATAAATCTTTAGTTTCATAAGCAACTTTCATATTTATTATTGGCAACTTCTGACACTTTATTTAACTTTGTTTAATGTTCTTTGTCGATTTTGCTAAAGTTCAATCATTTAATCCGTTTTTTATAGCTAATATCTGTGTTTATGATCATTTTTGTGGTTGTTTTCCTTACTCTACCCCCTTCTATTGTGTCTTAAATGGTCTGATCAGACACTGTAGATGTTTCCCCGAGTCTGACGCCCGAGTCTATCCCAAACCATGTTGCGCTCTTTGTAAACAGACTGGAAGATATACCTCTTTGGCAACTCTCCTGGGTGTTCCTGGTTGTACCGTGCGGACGCTGACCCACTCCAAAACCAGCATTGATGCAAAAAATAAAACAAACAAAAAATGTGGGCATAATTCCAGAGGAGGGTCAGGCTCTCAGAGTCAGTGACCCCGGCCATCTGGATCAGAAGAAGCTTAAGTGTTTGCTTAATAAACAGGAAGAACAGCCAGGCGTTTGGGGGGGGGAGGGGAGTGACACTGACATCGGTTTGCACGTTGTGACGAACCAGGATTCTTCCCGCCAAGCCGAGAGCTGCGATGCGTTCGCAGCCACTCGGTGTTGCTCATTCGGTCCCGTGAACCCCAGAGAAATCGCCAGTCTGCGTTTCATTGTCACATTCTGGTGGTAACTGGGGTGCTTGACGAACGTGCGACGAGGTCTTTATCTGCAGTGTGTCGTCTGTGTGTGTGTGTGTGTTTTATCCCAGCGTGGGCTTTTTGCTCACTTTACAAAGGAACATGAGACGTGCTCCTCCTCGGCTGGCTCGGGTATGTGTGTGTAGTGTAATCTAATTAGGTCTCCCTCTATGTAACAAAGGCAAGATTAATGAACTGAGCTCCGCTCCTCACACACACACAGCCCCATGATGGTTTATGTGTGACTGGGTAATTGTGTGAATGACAGACAGCTTGAGCTGCGAGCCACATTCATTCAATTGACTTTTCTTTTTGCTCGAACGAGGAATAACTCCCGCCGACCTCGAAGCAGCCGCTCAATCACGAGCAGGAGGGAGAAACGAAATTAAAACGACCCCAAATATGAAATACCCAACCAGAAACGTCTCTGATGGAGTTCTGAAGGGGTGCCAGTGAAGCTACCGCCCTAATTTCCACCCAAGTTTCTTCTCTGAGGCCCAAGAATTATTTGGGGCTTAATTTCGTAATCGTCTAAGCTGACAAAAAACCCTGACGTTTTGATGCATGAACTGTATCAAAAGTGTGAAAGAGAAGCAAGACGGCAAGAAATGCTCCAGCTCCTGCATCAGAGCCACCTTAGAGATGAAGAGAGGCAGATTTGGAGCAGTCAGAACAAGGAAACTTGAAACCCCCCTCGAGAACAATTAGGCTACGATCACTCTGCAGGCAAATGTGACCCAATTTCGATGTTTTTATGCGACACGTATCTGATTTTTTTCATGGCTGTGTGAAAGTGACAAATCTGATTCTTTCATATCCGACCCAGGTCTTTTCAGTAAGCGGTACTGAATCAGATACGCAGCCAATGTTTTTCAAAGTGACCTCAGTGTGAGCGTTCAGGTCGCATGAAAGGACGTTGGTCCCTCACGTCACAGTCCCTCCGACTCTTCTTCCACACAGGCCTCTGCTCAGAGCTGCAGCCACAGGTCATCGTTAACGTTTGCATCTTCTGTTATCGTTTACCGTTTGGATCTAACCCTAACCCCGATTGGACAGCAGCTTCAGAATCCAAAATCCGAACACATATTTACTGCTGTGAACTCAGTGTGACGTCATGTCTTCGTCATTGCGGGAACCGGAGGCTGTTCACCCTGAAGTCTGATGGAGGTCGCATTCAAAACGTAAAGACCGCGCAAAAACATCAGATTTGAGCCAAAAAGAAATTTCAGAATTGAGCATTAAGACCAGCAGTGTGAACGTAGCCATTTTGGGGGCTCTCTCCACCAACCAGCCCACAGAGTTTCGGCCTGATGGAAAAACAGTTGTTTGTTTAATTTATTAAAAGAATTCTGAGCCATAAGTGGCACAATCAACTCAAATGTCGTGTTCTGTGCCTACGGTGTTTTATGTGACAAACTAAAAACTCTTCACTTCTTGTTTTGTTGAGAAAACACGCAGCTCAGAATCAATGGAAGTCAAAGAGAGTTTGCTATAGGATTTACAAGCTGGAAATCCTATAGCTATGAGACACACTGAGGGAAAGGAGACAAAAAGTAGGTATATTTTGATGGATCAATTGTATAATAGAGCTCCAAAGATGGATAGGTTTTCTTACTTTTTTTGTCAAAACTCATAGTTGTCTATGTGTAAATTATATGCAGTTTTTTGCTAATTTTTTTCTGCGTCATACAAGGTACAAACCAAAGGATTTTCCAAAGCTATGGGAGGAGTAACGAGTTGAAAACTGGGGCAGAAATGGAAGAAGAACGGTTTAAAAGTAACAAGGGTGCTC
Source organism: Kryptolebias marmoratus (assembly GCF_001649575.2). Lineage (NCBI taxonomy): Eukaryota > Metazoa > Chordata > Actinopteri > Cyprinodontiformes > Rivulidae > Kryptolebias > Kryptolebias marmoratus. Next base: position 17,048,953 of record NC_051434.1, read on the forward strand.
CGAGGCTCATCCACTGGCACCCCTGGCCTGATTTACATTCGGACAAAAACCGCCTTTGCCAGTGTCTATGTGAGACGAATCACGCCACAAATCTACTGCTTATTCCATGTCGTGAAAGCACGATATTTGTGTATTTTTGGTGCTATAAATAGCATGAGCTTTTGCACTACCAACAGGTGTGGCTGAACTGACCACCTGCTACCCACTCCACACACACACACACACACACACATCCAGAGCTCAGAGTGGTGACAGAATGAGAGCACGCTGAGGAAGATTGGCTTTAACGCACCGATTCTGCATCAACACCCTCTGACATACACACAGTGTCAGGATAGGAGACGAGGCAACAGCAACTAAAGGAGAGAAGACAGGAAAGCCGAGATGCCTTCACAGGCCGTAGGAGATTTAAGGACTCCGCATAAAAGAAACAAAAAGGTCAAAATGACATTGGGAGTCGTTGTTGTATTCCTCGCCTAATGAGCCCCTAAACTAAAGCTTCAGTATTTAGTATTTATTAAGCAGTATTTACCAGCATCTTATTTTGCTGCAGCGAACAGTCAGGGCAATCTCTGTTTGGAGAACCAGGAAGAATTGCACGAAGAGGAACTGGGCTCTGAGCAGTTTACCACAAAGGTTGGATGTCAGGTCCAGAAATTTGGACACACTCAACGTATTCCAGTTACAAATCAGAAAACTTGCTGGATTTGCTAATTATTGTGTTTCTTTTTACCAATCGAGGCAAACGGGCTAATATCCAGGCTAACTGTTATTAGCAATGCAACAACAACAATGTGTTTCTCTGTATTTTATGCATTCACTGTAGCAACCTGTTTTCTAACCAATGTATATACCTGATTTAATGACGTGGGACCAGTTTATCACTGTGAATATCACCACTTTTCCTCCACGAGGCAGCCATGTTGGATTTTGAAGTTTTGAAATTTTGACCCTTTCATGTCGGAATGAGGCGTTTTGAGGCACGTTCAAGTGTCTGATGCAGAGCGCAAGGGATTACGGCTTCTTGTGGACGAATGTAACGCACCGCTAAGCTAACGGCTAATTCATAAACCGATCTTTGAGCAGCATTCCTTACAAGCGCAGCATTAGCTGCTTTAACTGGTTTGTTACATTTGTTGGCTTTGTCACGTTCTCCTAGACGGAACTCAGCTGATCGGAATGGGAACAGTGGTCATTTTTAATTGAGATTTTTTGAAAGTCTTGAGTTGTACTTTATTTTTATTATCGGATTGAACTGTTTGAAATTCTTAGCATTAGCGTTGGGTTTATATGACACATTCCTTTGTTTATTAGGGAGATTCTGGCGTTTTTAATAGAGGAGATACTAAAGGAAACACCGGAAGCCCCGTTTCTTGGCAACTATAAGTGTTTGACTTGCTTCTTTTTTTTTTCCCCTTGTCTACCGCTTTGGTATTTCCAGAACATTTCACTCAGAAGCTGCTCCAGCAGAAACGACTGTTCAGACGGACCTGAATTATTAACTACAGATGGGAGGAAACGATGCCTGCTTTATCTAGAAAAAGGCTTTTAGTCGTGGAAATCAAGGGGAGCTGAGGGAAACCGGAGACCCCGGTGAGGGTTCGCCATTCCAACAAGGCCGATGTATTAGACTTCAGGTTGGATTTAAAGCTGCCTGCTTGGGTTTTCTCTCTTTCGTTAAAAATTACAGGGGGAAAAAAAAAAACCTGCCAGGGTCGGATCTTGTCAGATTTCCTGGAGAGATTGGGAGCTGGCGGAGGAAGAACCAATTTGGAGGGAACCCAGATCACTTTTCTTGGAAAAAGCAGCGGCCGGCAGATGATGAAGGACACTCGTTTTGGGTTTTTTATTTATTTTCTTTTAATTCAGACTCTTCAGTTTCTTCAGACTCTCTGTCGGCGTTCTTGGAGCTCTGGATGAAAACGTTTCTCACTCTGTGCGGCCTCACAGGCTGTGCTCGTCACAGGACTAAACATCTGCCATCATCCTGCTCATTAATCGATTATCAAATCAAAGCGGCCACTAAACTCAAGATGGGGCTGGCGCAGAAACCATTTTAAAGTAACCGATAAACAGCCCTTTTAGTTCCAGGTTGTGTCAAATAACGGCGATTAAACCAAATGAACGGTGGAGAAGTTCTTCATACGTGTGGCTAAAAATCTTAATTATGTAATCAGACGTATAATATTGAACGCTGGGCCGCTGAGAGCAATCTGTAGCAGAAAGAACACCGAGACAGAGGTTCAGTTTCCTGCGCCATCGTCGTTCCCCCCGCTCTGGACGATCACTTTCTAATCGGCTGGCTACAGCACACCTTAAAACAAACAAACTGCTGTAAAAGCAGCTGCTGCGCTCTATAAAACCTCCCAGGAGGATGAAATTCCTCCTCTCGGTGTTGAATTATTGATCACTCTGGGCGCGGCTGGGCATGGGCCCCCTCACCCGAAAAAAAAAAACCCAGAGCCCAGAGCAAAGTCGAAATTCCCCCCACACCCCTTAATAAGAGGGGAAAAATCGGGGTTCGGCTCCAAACTGGGCCTCCCTTCAGTGGTGATTAAAACTCACCGATACGACCCAGATTGGTGGCAATCAAGTTGGCGAGGCTCAGGAGAGAAGCGGCGGCGGCAGAGGAGTTGCCGACCTCATTAACGCCCTGGGAATTCATTAGGCGCCGCGTGCCGTGTGTTTTCTCAATCAGACGCCGTAGATTGACGCACGTGGCTGGTTTTTTTCCATCTTGTCCCTTTGACAATGAACGTCTCGTTTAAGGAATGCACAAAGCATCCTGACAGAATCCCGAATCAGTCGGGCTTTTAATTACGCTTGATTGCTGTTGTTCTACCAGGCTTGTTAGAATGTTGTTCAGCTGCGATTCCGAGCAGGAAGTCGTGAGGAGGAACGGTCGCTGCATTTAAAGACTCCCTGGATAAATACCGAAGCTTTGCGGCATCGTTAAACACTCCTGATGGTGATGAGAAGCAAACAGAAACTACGGGACTGCAGCCACCATCTCTTGGAGTTAATTCATATTCGGCAGGGTTAGACACGACACGAGAGACCAAAAGCAAACTGCGCCTTGGTGAAAATAATTGCCGGCTAGTTATTGAGGGGTTGGATTTTGAGAAGGAGGACGCACCTGCAAGCAAAGCAAGGCTGAGGAAAACTGGCAGCAACACAGACATAGTAGCTACTAGTTTGGAAATAGCAACTAGCTAGCTTTTAAAACAGCTAAAATATCCGTTTTAAAGAAAACTAGCGTTGTCTGTGATGGTTGTGTACTGAAAAAAAAGTTTTCTATATCATGTAGCGTCCAAAACTGGCAGGAACAATGATGATGATGTAGCCACTAGCTTGAAAACAGCAACTAGCTAGCTTTTTGAAAGGCTACAGTGCAAAAAAAAAAGAACTAATGTTTTCTGTGGTGGTTTTGTGTTAAAAAAAGAGGGTGTTTTAAGAGACAGATATATGCCAGAAGCTCTCTGAACCATACATAATCGTGTCAAAAACTGACAGGAATCAAAACAACATAGCTGCTAGCTTCCAAATACCAACTAGTTCGCTTCCAAAACAGCTAAAGTTACTGCTGTAAAGAAAATGAATATTCTCAGTGATTATGTATTTAAAAAGATGCTGATTTATGAGAGAAATATGCTATAAATTCCCTGAATTATATATAATCCGTGTCTCTAAGACAGGCTCTGCTTGGACGTAGCACAGCGATCTGTGTGAGGGGCAAAAGTCTCTCCCTCGTAGTCACTGAACAATCTTGTCTTTTTGTTTGACATGCAGATGAAACACTCTTGGAGATGAAGAGACAAGGTCAACATGCTGACATGATTACAGATCCTCTTCTTGTTGGGAGACCGTCACCCTGAGGAGCACTCTGCGAACCTCGAGTCTCATCTTCCTCTCGTCCCCCTCCTAACCTGGCCTGTTATATCGCCTCGGTTTGGTGGTGGGGGCGCATGTTTTCGATTAGGCTGGTCTGATTGAGCGCCGCCGGCACAGACAGTACAACTAATCCAGAACAAATCCACCATCTGATGGCCCATCGTGACCTAACACCAGGCCTGTCGGCGGAGTCTTCTCTGAAGATCTGCGGTTTCTTTCGGCAGGGTGTGAGCGCCATCTAGTGCGCGTGGGAGGAAACGCTTGAAGGCCGATGAATAAGCCCAGGAGGAGAAAGCCACAGCGAGAGCAGGAAGGTTCTACCGGCTCGCTGCTAACACGGCGTCGAGGAGGAACGCCAGTGGCAATGACCTTGAAGAAGCAACTGTCTCCAGCAGTCAGTGTGCGAGAGGCCGGTGGACACCCTGGACAGGTCTCTAGTCCATCACAGGGACACATACAGGTGCTGGTCATAAAATTAGAATATCATGAAAAAGTAGATTGATTTCAGTAATTCCATTTAAAAAGTGAAACTTGTATATTATATTCATACATTACATACAAACTCATATATTTCAAAT
>NC_051434.1:17054559-17055352 GCF_001649575.2 Kryptolebias marmoratus
ATTCTAATTTTCTGAAATGATGAATTTGAGATTTTCATTTGTTGTCATTTGTAATCATCAAAATTAAACGAAATAAACATTTGAAATATATGAGTTTGTATGTAATGTATGAATATAATATACAAATTTCACTTTTTAAATGGAATTACTGAAATCAATCTACTTTTTCATGATATTCTAATTTTATGACCAGCACCTGTAGAGACAAATGAGACAAGTTTTCCATGTAGGCTACGGCTTTTGGTGACTAAACAGCACTGGTGTCCAGAAAGTATGTAGTCTTATTTTTGTTGTTGCAAACTTTGCACACATTTTACTGACAAACCGTGGTGCCATTACTGTAAGACCTGCACCTAAAACTGAGCTCAAATGCAGGTTTTAGATTCACACATTTGCTCTAAAACCAAGTAATTCGCCTTCAAAACAAAACAAGCCAACCGTAACCAACTGAAGCTACAGTTTCTGGTGGATGTGAAACACCTGGCTTCAAAATAAAAGACACGCAGTGACTGGCAGTTTTAAAATGTTTATTAAAAAATAAAATAGAAAAAAAATATATATTTACATAAAAATGTCCAAAAACAACAAAAATAAAAGAAGACAAAAACCAGCTAGGCAGTGGTCCCCTCTGGTCACCGGCGGCCAAGTGTTCGTTCCGAGGGCCACCGTTCACATGAATGAGCCGGGACACGGTCTCAACAGCCCTCAGCCCAGTTGGGGGTGGGGGTGGGGCTGCGTCTACGAAATCTCAGAGGTCCAAGTAACAGTCCATGCGTCCCCCCCCCCCCCCCCC
>NC_051434.1:17055852-17056498 GCF_001649575.2 Kryptolebias marmoratus
CACCCCACCCCCTCCCCACCAACGTGCGCCACCGGAGTGCAAGTCGCTCTCCGGCTGCGGCGGAGAATAAACGTTTAGGAGTCTGATTTAAAAAAAATACAATAAACAAGCTTGATGAGTCCTCACACACACACACACACACACACGTTACTACGTAACACACTACACCGCCCCCCCACACACTTTACTGATAGATGTAGAAAACTAGACTTTGAAAACACATCGAGGCCTTCGTATAAAACACAAAACCAAGGGAAGGTGGGGTGGTTGGCTCGAGTCTTTAGAGTCTGTGATGTCACTCCAGTCCAACAGGAAGCAGTGTTTGTCAATGAACCACCCCACCCCCACCCCCCACGAACAGGAAGTACATGAGTTGACACGGTAATCCATTTGCATAGTAGTAACACCAGCGAGTCGCAGCCTTCCATAGTCCGAGTGTGTGTGTGTGTGTGTTTTATGACACGGTGTGCTCGAGGAAAACAACACACACACACACGCCGAGTAAACACAACGAAAGGCGTTGCAAACAATGAGCGGAAGTACCTGGCAATCGAATACGAGCGCGATTCCTGAGTGGAATCAAAATATAACCCCCCCTTTTTTTCCAGGGTCCTTGGTTCAGGAAGGACCCCCCCGCCCCACCCAG